>NW_027528617.1:3722094-3861848 GCF_008692635.1 Crocuta crocuta
GTTATTTCTTCATTTTATATATATATAAATATCTATAAAATATATATAAACCTTATATAATATATATATAAGGGCATGGAAATCTTCCTGACAAATCTCCATAGAACATTTAGATTTTACCCACTTTGAGGTCCCGTTATCCAGCAGTCAGCTCTCTCTCTGAATTTTTAATCTTTCCTTAGAATGGAGAGCATCCAAAAGTCAAGAGTGTTGAATAAGTTTCAACCTTTTAGTTAATGAAACAAATATAAATTAAAGCAGCAATCATATCCTTTTTTTGGAGAGGCTATCCAACTGACAAAGATGAAAAGAATTATGATACACAAACCTAAAGTTGATGAGGGCATTGAGAAATAGATATTTTCAAAGTATTTCTAGTGAGAGCAATGTTGCAGTCTTTTAACAAATAATGCAGTTTGGGGACACCTGGGTGACTCAGGCAGCTGAGCATCTGACTCTTGATTTTGGCTTAGATCACGATCCTGGTATCGTGGGATGGAGCCCTACATGGGGCTCTGCTGAGCATGGAGCCTGTTTAGGATTCCCTCTTCCTCCCTCCCTCTCTCTCTCTCTAATAAAACATGTGTGTGTGTGTGTGTGTGTGTGTGTGTGTAAGCTTGGCAGTATTTATCGAGAGCTTTTAAATTTTGCAAACATTTAAGAATTTACCCTTTAGGAATATGTATGTAAATTAAAAATAGTGGTCACAGGGACACCTAGGTGGCTCAGTCAGCTGAGCCACTGACTCTTGATTTCAGCTGGGATCATGATCTCACAGTCATGAGAGGGAGCCCCACGTTGGACTCCATGCTAGGCATGGAACCTGCATGAGAGTCTCTCTCTCCCTTTTCCTCTGCCTCTGCCCTGCTTGCATGTGCATTCTCTCTCCCTCTCTCTCTCTCTATCTCAAAAAAAAAAAACAAACAAAACCAAGAAACAAAAAACAACTAATCACGGAATTATGTAGCACCCTGGAAATTTCGAAGCAACCTAAATGCCTCAAAAAAGGAGATTAATCAAACAAATTGCCATACTGGTAAAATATAATACTACGTAGCTATTAATGTGATTATGAAAAAAATGATTCTATGTAGTACAGAAAGAAAAAATATTGCCAAGTTTTAAATGGTTTAATAAATGAAAATCTTTTATTTGTCACATTTCTTTATGTGGATGTGGAGAGAGTAACCAAAATCCTGAGTAGTAATCTCTGGGAAGTGAGAATATTTGCATTTCTAAAATTTCCTATAGTAAACAGGTATTATATAATAATATAAGATTTTTTTAAAGTACATTGCATAATCATGTGGGTGACAGATTCTTTGTTTGGCCAAACTTTAGTCAGTTTCCTAAACTTTGCCTAGGTGCATCTGTGCACTTCCTTGTAAGATCTAATTTTAACAAGAACCCTACAAAGTCAGTTTAATCAGCACCCTTCACCCTTGATATCACCCTCAATATGTGACCAGTTTCCTCATCCTCTACCATTATACCAGTGATGTGTCATCAGTCTGGACTGTCTTCAGCAAAAATTCTTTTAGGTAGGTGCAGATTGAATTCCCCTTACCCACGATGTTTCCTCCTAGTAATTTTCCACCTACTGACTCCCACCCTGCAAGCTGGTTGTAAATTCCCACTCATCCATGCAGTATATTTGGAGTTGAGCCCAGTTTCTCTCTTCTACTGTAAAACACTATTGCAGTATTCCCTATACTGTTGAAACTGTCCTGAATAAAGTCTTCTTCATCATCTTAACAACTGTCATTGAATATATTTTCTTTAACATAGTTATCCCTCTCTTTTCTTCCCAATTCCCAGTTTATGCCTTCTCCAATCATAAGCAAGGTCGAGAAGTTGAGAGATCACAGTTTTGCTAAAGAATGAGATTTTGGAGGAAGATCAATAGTGATAAGGGTGAAAAAGTAGGTGAAGGAGTCTAAAAACTAAGCTGGCAAGTTAGAGTAGACTGGCTATATTGGTTGATAAGTGAGAAATTGGTGTCTTCAAATAAAATGGGTACTTTTTTTCTAAGAGGAAGAGACAGAAGATTGAGAGCACTGAGTTTTGCCTTGTAATGGCTTTTCACATATTTCCTCTGTTTGGCTCTACAGAGAACAAGCAGTAGAATATTTCAAGGTCTCTCTAGATGGGATCCTGTTAACACTCAGCTAATATCAACCAGAATTGGATAAAATAGTAAGGTCAACCATACAATGACAAAGTATGCCAATCTATGAGGAACATTAAAACAAGAAAGCAGTAACAACAGTGTATTTAGGGCTTTGCAGAGAATTCTAGCTGTAACATGGAAACATATAATTCAATTCTTTACCTGCCAAAGTGGAAATAGCAAAATATTTCTTAATAGTATTATAGTTTTGATTTACAAAACCCCTTTTTAAGTACGAACTATCTCCTTATTAAGTAAATATGAAAGAATTAATACAAATGGCATATTACAAATGCAAAATGATTTTTCAGCCTAAGAGCAATCTTGGTTGTAGTCTATTCTTTCATCCAGTTATAGATCATAAAAGGGGATTTGACACGATTCTAACTGGAAGAGAGTAGGGAAGTTCAATGACAACTCATGATTCCATTAGAAAACACCAGGTCTAAAATGAGAAAACAACCAAATTACTTAGACTTATAGCAGTTTTTATAGAGCACAATAAAGGGAATATCATATGAAGAGCCAAAAATTAAGTCCTCCATTAAGAGAAACCTTGAGCTGCACGTAGCCGCAGTCCCAGTCCCAGGAAAAGCCTCAGACTGTTCAAGGCTAAAGCCATCCTCAGACCGCCCTCAGTTCAGCTAATCAAAAAGAAAAAAGAAACATTCCTATGGTCTGAGTCAAGGCTGGGAACTGCAGATACAAACTAGCCAATTTCTCACCGCTTGTCTGAACCCCACGTGGGCCCTTTGAACTCACTTCACAATTGGTCATTTTCAAAGGATTCTCAAAAGTCATGATTGGGTCCCACCAAAAGTAATGAACACCTCACAGACACTGAATGGTCGAAGCTGTAATTGTAACTGGTGCTTATGTGATGATGCCACATGTACTGTAACACCCCCATCCCTTACTCCTTAAAAACCCTGTTCGCTATTGTTCTTGGCTTCACCTTGCTGCCATGACACCGGCAGGCTGGGTGAGCCCCTGCTCAAGCTTGTAATAAAGACCCTTTTGTACTTGCATCGGTGCCGGCTCCTTGGAGTGAGGGGCCTAGACAAACTAAACCAAAAACTCAACCAGCTTTTCTGCTTCTGTACAAGTGCTTGCACTACGGGAAACTAAAACCTAACTAGCTCCTTCCGCTTCTGTACCATTGCTTAAGGCTGAGTTTCAGCTTTCCCGAAACTATCAGGCAGTTACACATTGCCCAAGGCAGGAGAAACCACCCTTGCAACACCCAATCAGGAAAGTCCAGCGACCACCCTCCACATAGGAGGGTGATAGGACCCTGTTACCTAATGTTAATGTTAACCTGTTAGTCGCCGAACAAGACCCTAGGCTCTCTCTGTGATTGGTTGAATTCAAAGGTATCCTAAATGTTGTGATTGGATCCCGCCAAAAACCTGATGGCGGGAACCAATCAAATGTGGTATATGTTCACATTTAAATATCAACCAATGACAAACCTGTAACCATAGAGATCCCCTGTCCCTCCCCACGACTTGTTTACTCCTGTCTATAAAAAGGCTGCAAAGACTTTGTTCGGGGCCTCTCAGCGTCACCGGCGACGAGTGCGCGGAGGTCCAGGTTCGAACCTGCAAATAAACGACCCTTGCCGATTGGCTTTGACTCTGGTCTCTGGTGGTCTGTTTTTGGGGTCTCTCGAACTCTAGGCGTTTCACATACAACACTGAAGCAATGCAGACTTTTTAAATGACCTATCAGAGAAACTGAAAGAAGATTTTGGGAGATTTTTTAAAAGCATGTTCTCTATAAAAGTGGACTAGGGAAAAAGAAGAGGGAGGAGGAGGAGGAGGAGAGATTCGAAGGGAATCTATTTATTAGAGAAAAACTATAGAGTAGGTAAATATGTAATTTTAATGAGAGTAATTAAGATCCATATTGGATATAGAAAAGAGCATAATTAGTAATTCATAGGAGAGAAGCAACAAATGTGATAAACCATTCCAGAATGCAGGACAAAAGTTAAGTCATACAAAACATGAAAACTGTCAAAGAGAAGTCAGTAGCTGGGAGAAAAAAAAAGAGAGAGAGAGAGATCTCATGATTTACAGATATTTCTGAAGAGGTGTCAAGTCAGGAAACTTGAAACAGAAGCAATAATCAAGTATAATAAGAAACACTTGCTTTCAGGGAGGCTGGGTGGCTCAGTAGGTTAAGTGTTCAATTTTGGCTTAGGTCATGATCTTGTGGTCTGTGAGTTCAACCCCGGATTGGGCTCTGTGCTGACAGCCTGGAGCCTACTTTGGATTCTTTCTCCTTCTCTCTTTGCCCCTCCCCTGCTCATGCTCGATCTCTCTCAAGTACTCTTTAAAAATAAATTTAAAAAAAAAACGTTTAAAAAAGAGAAAAATTCTCTTTCATGAAAAAACTTATTGATTGAAAGAGAATTCACATGTTAATGAAAAGGAGACCTACTTCCTAATTAACTACTTAAATGATGACGGTTTAAAATAATCAAGGAGTATTTTGACTCAAAGGAATAAATTCAGGCCAGTCTCAGTTTGATTTGAATGTTAAAAGCCAGAAGAATTTTTGTACATTTTTGAAAGTTACAACCCTGAGAGATCTGTTTTGTTTACTTCTGTAAAGTTAAAAAACTGGAACAGAGTCTAGTACATAGGTGACACTCAATGAATATTTTAATAAGTGGCTGAATGGATAAATAAAAGTTGTCCAAGATGCATGAAGGCAAAACACTGTGAAAAAATTTAATTTTACAAGCATACATCCTTCTTGGACAACAAAAGAAGCCTTTTAACATTGTATTTTGGCAGATGAAAATATTATTGTGATTAATATTTTGAGCACTGAGAAGTCACAGTATCAAGTCAACCAGCAGTGCAGATAGTGGCAAAAGGGTTGGACACGGTCACCACTGTAGACGGCCACACTGGTGAAACCAGAAGTTGAAGTACAGGTTACTTCCTTCTAGTTGAAATATTGAATGGAATAATCTAATTGTGAGTTTTTTTCACTTTTTATAAACCTAAACTCTAATTGCCACACACACACACACACACACACACACAAATTCTCTTGAACTGACTCAGCTACTCAGCTGATTTCTTAAAGGAGTCGATTCTGTTATTCCTAGAGAGATACCACATCCTTTACTCTCAATACACAAAATGGGAACATAGCAAATTGTTCTTGCATCTAAAACATTTGGGGTGAATTATTTGTACTTTTTGTCTGTGTTTTCTGATTTTATTTTATCAGGTATTTATATTGAATGATTTTTTTCAGAAAATAAATACCAAATTACCATAGTAGTAGGTTGGCCTCTAGTGGTTAAAGATGAATGGAATGTGTACATGAAAATAAGAATTCAGTTTTTGTCCTGTTAAAAAAGAATAAACTCATTTGAGTGTCCAGTAAAGTACTGAGAAGACAAACCTCTTCTCTTTTATACATGTTATGTTTGATTTTCACAACTTATTAGTCATTCAAGCTCTGAACAAATTTTCTCTGAGTTGGCTATTAAACTCCTCATGGTATCTTTCTGACCAAATCAATAACTCAAATCTTGACCCTGCGTATTAGCTCCTGGTTCCCTGTTTCTTCCCCATGCCTGAAAAAGCCATCGCTGACTTTCATAATGTAGGACATTTTCTAGAGTCTTACTTGATTCAGCAGATTTGCCTGAGAGGGAATGAAGCGTGGAGATTTAGATGGAACTATCTAACACAAGAACATGTTACTCTATCATTAATGAGAAAAACTAAATCATTGGTTCTGTTTTACCCTGGGTTTCAAAGTCAATTTGCTTTTTTTGCAGGTAACTGACAAAAGTGGGGAGTCAAATTATTAATTCACAACAGGAGACAGCATGTTACTTGTTATACAGTCAGCCCTCAGTGTTCTAAATGATGGACTCAATGAGGATGAACCAAAGAGGTCACCTTCAGATATATTATTATAATGAAAATTACTGGCCTGGGATCAGTAGAACAAGATTATACCAAAGACCCCTTTCTTTTGTGAAATACGATTTTTCAAATATGACAAGAACTGCAAAATAAGATGAATGCTTTTCTAGAGGAAAGCAGATTCTTCTGATCCTCTATTTTGGATTCTTTACCTCTGCAACTCATGGACAGAGTTTTAGCTCTACATAACACGGGAAGGACTGAGAGGGGTCTAGGATGTTATTGAAACTAAGCAGTTACTATAGGGGACAGTTGCATTCAGGCAACTGAGTTACCTGCAAATTTGGTGTGGTACAGAAAAGCTAAAAGAATACAACCAACACCCATAAAAATGGCTAGCTATTATGGGAATAATATTGCAAGCTAAAAATAGTTTGGATAGAAGAGAAAATGGTTTCAGAAGTGGTTCATCAACCTCAATGCAAATTTTGCACAAAGAAGGGTGCACTGTGAATCCATTATACTCCACTATTGCCTTTCACTAGACGTTGTTTCACCTTGTCAAGGAAATAGTTAAAAACATGAAAGACCTTGACTAGGATACTAGGCTATTAAAGTCATTTTAAAATGATCACATTTCCATTGAGTAAGAATCAGAGTGAGTGGAAATGGGCCTTTGACAAACCATATTTCAGTGTCGAATAGTAAAATTCAGTGCAGTGTCCTAATAACCCATTCAAAATCTTTAGTAACTTGACATGATCACTAAACAGCTGAATACATGCTTTTACAGCATAGGAATTAGAAAAGGTGACCTCTGCTATGTCAATAATATGGCTCATCTCTTTGTTCAATATATATCAGGCTCTGCACTGTCAGTGAAGAGCCTGATGCCGGACTTGTATTCACCAATGGTGAGATCACAACCTAAGCCAAAGTCTGACTGAGCTACACAGGCGTCCCTTAAAGTCAAATATTTAAATCAAATGTATGTTTTGTTACTCAGCAATTTTATTAAATGTTATTATCTGCAGTAATTGTTATTGAAAAATATTGTTCATAATTATTTGGAGTTTTCTTTGCAGAAAATCATAAAATGTGCAAATAATGACAATTTCATTTCTTTATTTCCAGTGATTTATTTTACTACTATTCATTGTTTCATTTTACTATAATTTATTTACAAAACTTGGCAGAAATTTCTTTGCCATCAATTTACTCCTTCACTCCTTTTTCTTTTCATTTTTAAATGAACTATAATGCACACATAGAAGTGCATGACTCAAATTACCACAGAGAAAGTATGCCTGTATTCATCACCCTGATCAAGAAGTAGAGCTTTAGAAGAACACTGGGAGCTCCTAATAGGCCCTCTCAATTATGACCTCTTCTTTCTCCCAAAAGAGTAATTGACATCTGACTTTGAACATCATAGTTTTGTTTTCGTGATTTGAATATTTTGTAAGTAAGGTCAAATAGTATGTTTGTCTTCTTTTGTTCCATATTATATCCATTATTTATTCTGATTTTCATTTCTAAGTAGTTTTTTTTTATTTTGAAAACTGTTACATATAATATGAATATAACATTATACATATATTTTTTTCTGCTGATAGACATTTGAATTGTTTCCAGTTTTTACTTATATAAGAAAGACAGCTATATACATGATCATATATGTCTTTTAGTGCACATGTGCATGTATATATATTTTAGCATATACCTGTAAGTATATGGCATTAACAGATACTGATACTCCATTATCCAAAATGGTTGAACCAATTTATATTTCCATCAGCAGTGTCAAAGAATTCCTATTGCTTTATATTCATGCCAGAACTTGGTATCATTGTTTTTTTAAATTTTTACCATTTCGGTAGGTGTATAGTTGTATCTAATTGTTTTAAAAAATTGTTTTTCTGACCATTTGTGGGGAATAAGCTTAGTAATTCCCTGGGCTTGCACCGATCTATTAACAAGGCATAAAGAATTAGAAAGCCATAGGATGATCACACCCAAGTCTGGGTAAACAAGATTAGGTAAATAGGTATAGAGAGGGTGGAGCAAAGGCCCCAGTACAGAGAGGGCAGGGCAAAGGCCTCAGTATAGAGAGGAAGGGGCAAAGGCCCATATACCTATAGAATAAGGTATATGAGGTAAACAAGATTAGGTATTTGAGGAGAAAACGCCTCCCCCAATTTAGTACTCTAGCAGAAAGGTGCTTTCACAGGAAGGAAGGATCAAATTAGGTAAACAGGTAAATAGGGCTAAACACAGCTGCAGGGTGCAGTTGACCAGAGCAGAGCTAATTAACAAAAGAAAGGTGCCTTGTTGACCCTGAGGTAGCATGCTCTGTCTTTCTTTTCCCCTAGACCAGTTTAGGTAAACAAAAGTGGTGCCTCATGTCTGTTGTAAATAACCTTCAACCCAGCTGCCATGTGGCAGGATCTTGTTTTGTATTAACTCAAACCCCTAATCCCGCATATCTTCAAAATCCCCTGCTCTCGCATTCGTGAGTTAATGTTCACAGTTTCAGTGTCTGTGCACATCCATCACCATTTCTGATCCTAATAAAAATGGAGCAAGGACCCTTAACAGGGTTCTTGTCTTCTCCTGGATATTAGGCATTTGTTGCATTTTAATCCCGTACGTATCCTGCTTTCTTGCTAGACAAGAAAGAACTCTAGACCCAGAGTCTACCACAAAAATTAATGGGGTTGGTCATCTTTTTGTATCTTCATATGTCAGTTGGATATCTTAAATCTTTATTTTGCCTTTCACATTTAGATCTATAATTATCCTATAATACATTTTTATATATAATATGAAGTAGGGGCAAGATTCTGATTGTTTCAGCACTACATTCTTCAGTTCTACCTTTATATAAATCAAGAATTGATACCATTAAAGTTATCTTACTATGCTCCAGAGGTTTTATACTTCCATATAAGTTTCGTAGTCATATGCCATGTACAAAAATCTTCCTGAGAATCTTGAGATTGCATTGACTCTCTAGGTCGATTTGCAGTGAATCGACAACTTCAAATTTTGATTCTTCAATTCCATGAATATAGTATATTTCTCTATTACTTTTTTCTCTTATTTTTCTGAATATTTTGCTATTTTTTGCACTTTCTAGCACATATTTTTTTCCAATCTGTTATTAAGTCCCTGATATTTTCAAATATTGTTAATTTTTAAAATCATTTTCTGTATATGGAAATCGTTTTCTGTGTATGGAATTAAAAACTCATTTTTGTACATTCATTGAACTTGTATCCACCAATCTTGCTGAATCATATATTTATTTTACTTTCTCTTTAGTATTTTTCTAAATTTTTGTCACTTTCCAATTCACTTACAGTGCTTCATTCTAATTTTTTTAATGTTTATTTATTTTTAAGAGAGAGACAGAGTACAAGCAGGGGAGGGGCAAAGAGAAAGGGACACACTGAATCCGAAGCAGGCTCCAGGCTCTGAGCTGTCGGCACAGAGCCTGACATAGGGCTCAAACTCACAGACTGTGAGATCATGACCTGAGCCGAAGTTGGACACTTAATGACTGACTCAACCAAGCGCCCTTTGAGGGTTTCATTCTAATTTATATTAGAAATTCATAACTTTTTCTCTCGTTGTGTTTAATTGACTATTAACCCATCCATTGAGTTCCTAATTTTAGTTATTGTATTTTTTAGTTCCTAAATTTTTCCCTAGTTATTTCTTTTTTAATTCTAGTCCTTTGCCAAAATTCTCCACTTATATATATTTTTTGTCTATGAATATATTAAGGATAATTATTTGAAAGTACATTTCCTAATTCAATGATCTGAAGTCACTGAGTTTATTTCTTTTTTTAAAGATTCTGTTAATGTTTATTTTTTAGAGAGAGAGATGGAGCGTGAGCAGGCCAGGGGCAGAGAGAGAGGGAGATACCGAATCTGAAGAAGGCTCCAGGCTCCCAGCTGTCAGCACAGACCCCAAAGTGGGACTTGAACTCACGAACCACAAGATCATGAACTGATCCAAAGTTGGACGCATAACCAAGTGAGCCACCCAGAAGCCCCTCACTGAGTTTATTTCTATTGTCTGTTTTATCTCCTTGGTTTTGGCACACTTTAGCCTCCTGCTTCCTTAATGCCAGAAATTGTATATTTAATTTATATTTTATATTTAATACCAAATATTTTAAGTAAAGAAAATTATAGAAATATTAGGAGTCTTAGGATGATAACTTAATGTTATCTTCCTCCAGATGTTAACTTCTTCCAGAAATTATCTGTAGTTGTTTTTTCCCCAGGAGGCTAGAACCAATCTCAGATTACCTCAGTCCAGCTCTGGAATTGAAATTATTATCCTTACCCCTGGAGCTGAACTCTTTTGGATACATACCAAAACTTGTGACTTTAGAGTACCATTCTCCCACTGGCAAGCTCTGAACATCAACTTTTTAGCCTCAGTCCATTGAGGATGTTGATTTTTTCAGCTTTTCATCCTCTCAGTTTTCTTTCCCAGGATCTGTGTATATCCCTAGGGAAAAATTGGCTACAATGCCACATTTACTTAGCTGCATTTCCTTCTCCCCCCACCCCCATCTTATTTCCACAATTTCTCATTGTTCCTTTTGTTGCTGTTGTTGTTTCAGTGTTTTCCTTTTGTTTTTTTCGGGGGGGGGGTTGTTGTTTTTAGTTTTTTAGTTTTGTTTTGTTTGCCAATGGCTTCAAATGTGTTTCTTGAGTTAGTCTAATTTATCCAGTTATTTTCAGTTCAGGAGGGGAGCTTNATTTAAAATTTCTTTATTTCTTATTTCTATTTGAAAGAAAGAAATGATGAGAAACTTTCAACAAAAGAGAATATATAGGAATGTCTATTGACTGTCTATTATGTGCTCCACTGTTAGTTTATATTTTCATTAATCATCTCCAAATTTTGTGAAGTCATTACTTTTTATCTCTTTTCAGAGTTTAACAAAATGAAACATAATAACCCTGGGAAACAGTGGCTAGAAATTTAACCCCATAAGTGCTTTTCGTATATTAATGGGGATAGGGCTAAATGCAGTACTTAATCCAGGAGATCTGGGGTGTGTCTTGAGACTGTATTTCTTTTTTGTAAAATATAATTTATTGTCAAACTGGCTTTCATACAACACCCAGTGCTCATCAAAACAAGTGCCCTCCTCCATGCCCATCACCCACTTTTCCCTCTCCCCCTCCCCCCATCAACCCTCAGGTTTTTTTCTATATTTAAAAGTCTCTTACGGTTTGCCTCCCCCCCTCTCTGTTTGTAACTTTTCCTCTTTCCTTTCCCCATGGTCTTCTGTTAAGTTTTTCAAGTTCCACATATGAGTGGAAACATATGGTATCTGTCTTTCTCTGATTTATTTCACTTAGCATAATACCCTCCAGTTCCATCCACGTTGCTGAAAATGGCCAGATTTCATTCTTTCTCATTGCCAAGTAGTATTCCATTGTATATATAAACTACATCTATTTATCCATTCATCAATTGATGGACATTTAGTCTCTTTCCATAATTTAGCTATTGTTGAAAGTGCTGCTATAAACATTGGGGTATATGTGCCCTATGAATCAGCACTCCTGCACTCCTTGGATAAATTTCTAGTAGTGCTATTGCTGGGTCAAAGGGTAGTTCTATTTTTAACTTTTTGAGGAACATCCACACTGTTTTCCAGAGCGGTGTCACCAGTTTACATTCCCACCAACAGTGCAAGAGGGTTCCCATTTCTCCACATCCTTGCCAGCATCTATAGTTGAGACTATATTTTTATGAGTGTCCAGACGAGGTTGATGTTGCAATTCCATAGACTATTCACTAAGAAGAAAGGTGCAACATCATACATCCAGAACAGTTTTTCATCTTTGCCTGTAGAGCCTTGTAATTCTTATTAGCCTTCCCCAACTTCAAAAAAGTATATCATCTCTTTTCCTTTCCAATACTCTCTTCCTTTGTATTCTAAAATGACTGCTCCTTCCTTATACAGTTGACCCTTGAACAATTCAGGGGGTGGGGTCACAACCCCTTCACAGTCAAAATTCATGTCTAACTTTTGACTCCCCAAAACTTTACCAATAGCATACTGTTGACTAGAAGTCTTACTGATAACATAAACAGTCAATTAACACATGTTTTTATGATATATGTTTCATATACTGTATTCTTACAATAATCCCTAACTTTTTCTTAAATTTTTTGGGTACTTCATTTGCAAGTTCCTTCAAATTGTCACAAATCCAAAAAAATATTTCCAACATATTTATTGATAAATACCCACACGGGGTGCCTGGGTGGCTCAGTCGGTTAAATATCCAACTCTTAATTTTGGCTCAAATCATGATCTCCTGCACAGTTCATGAGTTTGAGCCCCAGGTGGGGTTTGGCTCTGACAGTGCAGAAACTGCTTGTGATTTCTCTCTTTCTCCCTCTCTCTATCACTGTCTCTCTTCTGCTCATGACCTCTCTCTCTCAAATTAAATAAACAAACTTAAAAAATTAAATTAAAAAAAAGAAAATTATCACATGAAAGTGGACCCTCACCGTTCAAACTGTATTGTTCAAAGGTCAACTGTATTTATTTGCAGTCATATTCTAACTAGGTTCCCTCATTCCTCATTTTAAAATCACCATTTGAACTTACTCATTCCTGAATCCCTCCCACTTCTTACTTTTACTGTTCATCCAACCTATGAATCTGCTTCCTTCTCTGCCACACTCTCATTTTTTTAAACGTTTTTATTTGTTATTGAGAGATAGAGAGAGACAGAGTATGAGCATACGAGGGGCAGAGAGAGGGGGAGACAAAGAATCTGAAGGAGGCTTCAGGCTCTGAGCTGTCAGCACAGAGCCCAATGAGGGGCTTGAACTCACAAATCACGAGATCATGACCCAAGCTGAAGTTGGACGCTTAACCAACTGAGCCACCCAGGCACCCCAACCCACACTCTCATTTTTATTCAAAAATTTTATATGCTAGAATGATTGCAGCTTTACATATAACTTAGTCAACAGCTCTTTAGGTTCATGCTTTCTGACTTTCAGTTTTCAACTTGTGTCTTTCTCTTCATTATTTATTGCTGTCCAGTAAATGGGGATTGAGTATTAACATGCAAAACACAAATGAGGAAGAGCAGCAGTCTTTCTGAGTACAGAAACCAAATAGGAGGAATTCTAAATAGCATTATCCAAAGTGAGGTTCATAAACTTCCATGCCATACCCAGACAGGCTCATGGTAATAGGGGGAGTACTGAATTAGTTGCACCTGGGATAGAAAAAGGCTAAGGAGACAGACAGGAGACTAGAAGAGAAGGACTACTAGATATTTCCTTTAGGGAAGAGCCGCTAAAGATGGCTTGTGATAAGGGAAATTACTTATATTACCATTACCTCTAGATTAAGCATTATTTCTTAGTCTTCTTTCTGTCCTACCTTTCCCAACTAAATACATAAAATGTCTGCTTATTTGAATTATACAATAATAAGTGAAAAAGAAGAAACTTATCTCAAAGGGAAAAATCAATTTTATATGATCTCATAGCAAAGGCTTTCAACATGAAATAAATAACCTTCTCTTCATTTAACGTATAAATAATGGCAAGCTCACTCTCCTGGGGGAAAGTAAAATTGTGTTATTATTATTTAATATTAAGAATACTCATCATTTTATCTTGCATGAATTTTAGTTTGAATATTTGTTAAATATTTAAGTGATTGTTAAATTTGATGCTAAGTTGCAGGGCTTCAATCATTCCAAGACTTCTAAGACTTGTCTGGTGGTTTCTGAAACAAAAGAAACAAATTATCACTGAGTTTACTTGAAACTCTTATCAAAGAACACAAAATCTTTATTAACAAAATTTCCAGCCCACTCAGTTAAAAATACCAAATGTCATTCCTAAAGAGATGGATTGGAAGATTGAGAGGATAAATGTGTTAAGGGTAAAAAGGATAAAAGATAACGTTTAAAAAATATTTTTAAGTTTATTTATTTATTGAGAGAGAGAGAGCGAGAGCGAGAGGGAGATAACAGGGAGAGGGGAGCAAGAATCCCAATCAGGCTCTGCACTGTCAATGCAGAGCCCAATGCAGGAGGGCTCGAACTCAGTAACCTTGCTGAGATCAAGAATCAAATACTTAACCGACTGAGTGATCCAGGTGCCCCAAGGTTAAAAGTTTTGTTTGTTTGTTTGTTCTTTTAGTGTTTGTTTATTTTTCAGAGACAGAGACAGAGTGCAAGCCGGAGAGGGGCAATGAGAGAGAGAGACACACACACACACACACACAGAATCTGAAGAAGGTTGCAGGCTCTGAGCTGTCAGCCCAGAGCCGGACAGAGGTCTCGAACCCAAGAACAACAAGATCATGGTCACTTGAGCTGAAGTCAGACACTTAATCAGCTGAGCCACCCAGGCCACTCAAGGTTAAAAAGTTTTAACCTTTACTTCAGCCCATATTGTCGTATAATCCTTTTCTACTAGAAAATCTAGATCTTAGTAAAATATTACCTAACAAGTTATATATTAGCAACAAGATCAATTTTACTTTAAAAACAGTTTAGTTTTTACTTTATTTTGATTCTATTTTCTAAATTCATACTAATAACATGTGTACAGCTATGAACAGTTGAGTGAGCTTATATATCTTAGTTGCCTTTCCTTGATTTAAAACTTATGGTGTGGGAGAAGGATAATAAAGAAAGCAACTTAGGAGACAAACAGCAAAAAAAATTTAAATATTTGTTTATTTAATATTTTACTGACTCATTTCTGACTCTAATCTTGATTCAAGTTAATTTTCGTTGCTTCCAAATAGCATTGCAACTTTTCTTATAGACTGGATTTCTCACTTTTTAAGGGTTTCTCAAAGCATTAAGAGTAGTCATTGGTTTCCTTTGGGTATATGTAGCCCATGATGACAAGTGGTTTATTCATTTATTAGTTGGAAAATGCAGATGTACCCTACATCTTAAAAAGGCAATATATATCAAATGTGTCTATAATACATACATATAGTAGGATAGGCTGTACATATAGGATAATGAATAAAATTATAGAGTAATAAAATATAAAACCTGTCCACATAAACAAAATGAGTAAGCATAAATAGTGGTTTTATAGTCATCTAAAATAAAAAAAAATATATATATATTGCTACTGACCTATCCAAACTGTAACTTTACCTATCTTCCAACCAGCAGTGTTTCAATGCATTTAAAGGGGATCAAGTGAGAATGTGTTCGGTTTAGCAAAGCCACTCCAGTGAAAAGGAAAACTAGCCACATAAGCATCTTCATGATGGTTGGGTGGTCCAAACTTAGTAAGTTAGGAAACCCAGCTGGTCAGTGGGAATGGTAGAAGCATCATAGGCAATACTGAGCATTTAGAAGGAATAAGTTTTATTAGTAGGGAAATAGCAGGAAATTTAGAGTCACTGACTCTAAAAAGGAGGAAGTAAGTAGGTTGAGACATAAGCCTATCTTCCTCCCTTCTCTGTGCTTTTCCCTGCTTCCTTCTTTTGACAGAGGATGAATAAAAATTGGACGGCGGTTCGACAAATTTCAGAAAGAGACCACAGTTAGCACCCAAACTAGCTGACTTCCAGACCTCTCCAGAAAGCTCCCAGGAATTTTCAGAGAGCAAGACCTGCCGATTGGCAAGTTAGCTGAATTGCCTGGTTTGTTTTGTGACCATCCCTCATCCTTTTTTGAGACCCTCTCCAACTTCCCCTTTTGAGCCCTTTTATGTCCTCCTCTTCTGTTTCTCCCAGACAGCCAAAGATCAAAACCCACAAAGCCTGCTTTTTCCCTGTTAAACCACCTTTTTTTTTTTCAGCAAACAAAATCACAGCTAAATGTGAATATAAGGATTTTCAGTAAGGTTAAACTGGTGAAAATTCACACTGTAGCATGTATTTGTCCATTCCTGCCATCCTCCAAGCATATAATTTCTACTCAGCTCCTATTTCTTCCCACTTGCCTAGTTAACAAGAGACAAAATCATCATCAAAGCCAAATAATTTCTTTGCCTGTTTTTCTCACTCTTGACAGTTGCAGAAGACTCTAAAAATGATAAATATGGGGGGGGCCATGGTGGTGGTGGTGCTGGTGGTATTTGTAGAATGACTGGGCACAATAAACTGGGAAATTTGAAATCTTGAAATTTACAACAGAGTGGTTAAATGTAAGTAAGGATTTTGCTCTGCCAGAGTTTAGCAATTGTAAATTCTGTTTTATAGCCATTTACTCCAAGTAAGAGATAAGGTCAAAAAATATGTCCTAAGCATTGCCTAAGTGAAATCAAGGGACCTCACTATATTAAAGCACAGAGTGACTCTGTTATTTAAGACGTGAAAATAAAATTCTTCTACACAAAAAAAGTAACAGCAGGTGTTGGGAATCAATATTGTATATGATGTTGATAATATAATAAAAGTTACCAAAAGACATTTTACAAAGAATTGATTTGCATTTCATTTTTCCTCAATATATAAAACAATAAGGAAGTTTTCAGGACATCAAAATAGAACTCCATTTATTCCCTGATTCACTTGTTTATTCATTGTAACACAATATTTATGAATCCTATTATGTTATTAGTAGCAAGCACCTGGTAGTTTAGGTAGCCTTGGGGTCCATCTCAAAGAGATATCCTCACCCATTCACTTTGGAAATAAGATTTCTCTTTGTAAATTAACATAAAATGGAAATATGTAAACTAATCTCAGACAAATTCTTCCTTAGCCTTGTTACATTTTTATTGTAAGTTTATCTGAAAGTTTAACAGATTTAAAGATATAGAGTGCATACCAAAGGAAGGTTGGTTGTAAGTCATGGCATTGTAGAAGACACGGTCATGAAGGGAAATATTAGTCATTCACATTCAAGAACTGTCCAAAGAAAAGGGGTCTCTGGTCTGAGGGCTTGAGTTATCCAGTCTGGTAGTAATAGATATATCTTCTGTGGAAAAAATGCATTGGCCCAATGCTTTTATTTTTATTTTTTTTATTTTTATTTTTCATAGTTTACTGTCAAGTTGATTTCCATATAATACCCAGTGCTCATCCCAACAAGTGCCCTCCTCCATGCCCATCACCCCCCTTCTCATGTCCTCCACCCCTATCAGCCCTCAGTTTGTTCTCAGCATTCAAGAGTCTCTCATGGTTTGCCTCCCTCCCTGTCCCCAACTATTTTTTCCTCTTTTCCTCCCCCATGGTCCTCTGTTAAGTTTCTCCTGTTCCACTTATAAGTGAAAACATATGGTATCTGTCTTTCTCTGCCTGACTTATTTTGCTCAGCATAACAGCCTCAAGTTCCATCCACATTGCTACAAATGGCCAGATTTCATTCTTTCTCATTGCCATGTTGGCCCGATGCTTTTAGGTATTCATTACAAATAATCAATTTTCCCTGTTGTGATTTTTCTTTCAACATGCAGAAATTTTGTTTGTAATGTAACTTTTCCTGTAACTTGCTTATAGAGACAGAATCCACTGGTTGGAGAACTTTTAGCATTTATACTGATCATGGTACATTAATAAAATTGATATTCTGATTTTTCTGTAATTGTCTCATAAGCCTTATTTGAATTATTTGGACTTTGTAAAGTTTTTTTTTAATTTTTTAACATTTTTTAAATGTTTATTTATTTTGAGAAAGTGAGACAAAGTGAGAATGGGGTAGGGTAGAGAGGGAGACACAGAATCTGCAGCAGGCTCCAGGCTCTGGGCTGTCTGCACAAAGCCCAACGCAGGGCTCAACCCATGAACCATGAGATCATGACCTGAGCTGAAGCTAGACACTTAGTCAACTGAGCCACCCAGGAGTCCCAAGTTATTTAGACTTTTAAGTCTGATCAGGTCTAGATCACCTAAGATACCAATTTTAAACTGTTTTGGGGAGCACAACCATCTTAAGAATTGTAAAGAGGTGTTTCTAAAATTCATATTCCATCCTCAGATAAATTTAGAACTTTATTCAGTTTCATACTTTATACTTACTAGCTATATGATCTGCATCAAATACTTAACCCTCTCTTAATATGAAAAGATATACCCATTTTAATCATTATATATGTAAAAATTGTGGAAACTTTCTTTTAAAGAAGGTAAAGTACTTAGCCAGTGCATAGCACTTAGTGTTTAGTATGCAGTAGGTAGTAGCTAGAGTGGGAGTTGCAGAATAATAGTCCTTAAATTCCTGTATCAAGGTATGTCATGATGTCAGAAGTCATTGAAATTATCATCACTAATACAGCTTACATAATATTTGTTTCATTTGTACTTGCAATTCCTTTTTTAATTAGAAACCAATATTAAGCTAATTTCTAGAAAATTCTAACAACAGGTTTAAATTTACTGTCAAAAGACCTTTAGGCAATGAATCAGAGACATGAATGGTGGTGAATGTGATCTTATAAAGCATATAAATAAATATATGAAGGAAATATATGACTCATTGAGAAGAGTAAACACAGCTCCATTGACCAGATTATAATGATCACCTAAATGACAATAAAACATTATATGGAATCGTATAATAACCTTTACTGGGACAACCATACATTTAACCAGTGATGATAAAAGAAAATTATAAAACTATAAAAGTATTATAGTTTCTAAATGTTGGAATTAGAAAACCTCTAAATTATCCCATCAAAACATTTATTTCCAACCAAAATGCTCTAATAAAAATCCAGTTTGCATTCCAAACAACCACTGATCAATCAAAATTTCTTTATCAATAAGACCTACGACTCCTCACATAAATCATATAGTTACACAGTTAAAACAAGAATGTTCAACACAAAGGAAACCTGCTCACATCTTATAAGATAGCTGCTTTTCTTATTTTTATACCCTCCATTTTTCACCTCAGTAAATATAAAGGTAAAATGTAATGCATTGAATTAATCTGAATTTTTAACTCCTATAACCAAAGTTTAAAAGTAATAAAATGTAAATTTACTTTAAATAAACACTACAAATAACTGATATTTTTTCAATATCTTGATCTCTGTATTACTTAGAAATCATCAAAACCATCATTTAGTTAGAAATGACTAAAGTACATGAACAAGTAATTGACACATGAAGAAATGCAATTAGCAAACAGTAAAAAATTGTCAACTGTGCTTGATATTAAAAAAACGAAAATAACAATAATAAGGTAATAACTTTGCTTATTAAATCAGCAAAAATAATAGAGACTTTTAGAGTAATAATATTCAATGATAGTGAGGTAGACTAAAAGGAATGTAGGATTTGGCATCTGACAGTTTAGATCTTAGATGTCTGTATCTTTCGATTGCTGTGTAATGTTTAGTAAATTTTTAACCTGTCTGAGCTTCTTTTTTCTTGTCTTTAAACCTGGTGATAAAATACTTTCTTCCTAGGATTGTGGTGAATAGTTAGGATCATTTCTGTGTTTTTTCTCACCTTTGACTGTCAAAAGTACATGGCATCTAACTGACACTCATTTGATATTTGAAAAATGAATAATAGCAAAGAAACATGAAAAATAGTTGTGAGAGCAGTGGGCCAAGAGATAATTCTTAAATGTTTATTTCTGTCTTTTTTTTTTCTCCAAATGTCACAACAAACTCTATATTGTTGATAGCAACATAACCCAGTTCAACTCTTTTGGAAATTGATTTGGACATTTGTTATGAGTGACACACACAACATTTCAAAGGCAACAATCTTTATGGCAATTTATAGTTCAAACTTATTCTAAGTAAAAATAAATGCTTTATGTAAAAACATCTCCAATATACTGCTAAGTATAATAGTGAAAAAATTCAAGGAACTTACAGGTTCATCAACTACGAACTTATTGACTAAAATCTCACACGTGCAATCTTTCAAATATTTCATAGACCATTTAAATGATATATAGAAGGTCTTATATGAAAATGGAGCATATATTTTGTTTAGGTCTGTTTTCTTTTACCTTAGTAACACCTTTAGCAGCTTATTGTGCTTTATTAGAAAAATACAGAAATTGAAAAACAAAAAAGTAAACATAATGCATTAATTTATAAAATTACCATATAAGTTATAAAGTGAATGACTTTTCCATTTATCAAATATCCAATGACACTTTTGCAGAGGTGATTACTGTGGATAGTTTGTGCTCTTCCTGAAGTTAGGAAAGATCATATGACATATTTTGGTCAAAAACATCAGGGTACAAAACTGTATATATTCCAAGTATATGACTATGAGTAGAGTTTCATTTGTGTATATGCATATATGAAAAAAATGAACAAGTAAAATATTTGCGGTAAGTTCTGAGATTATGTTGATTTCCAGACCTTCTTTAATATAGTTATAATGACTCTATATAGAAACATATTTCATTGAAAGTGAATACTGTACAATGAAATAATAAGCACTATAAGCCTCCAGTGTACATAGCCAAAGATTGATTCAAGAATTAAAGCATCGTTAGTCAACTAATTTGGAACTCTTTTTGGCAATTGTTGTTATATAATATTAAAAGTAAAAAGAAGATCAGAACATCCTAAGAGTTCGGTAGATGAAAAGTGCTGCCTAATGTCTAGAGCATATTTATTTTACCCTGGGCAGTATTTGCATCACTGTGGCCGTTGGACAATGTCCTGAGTGTTCTCAGCTCTTAGTGACCGCTAAGTCATTCTCTATATGAATGTTAAGACAGTTATTCCAACACTAAATCATACAATGCTGTCAAGGTAATATAATTTAAATAATATGCCAAACTTGATTGGCATCAGGATGATATTATTATTTGAATAAATTTAAGTCACTGTAACAAAGAAGAGATTTTATCCAAGAGAGATGAAGTCTAGCTGTAGAATGCTGGAAAACTACAGATGGATGATCAATAATAATAATGGTATCTGGTTTACTTATTCAGGTGTCACTTTACACAATAAAAAAATAGGGTAAAAAATGTTGATGGGTCTAACCAGTAAACATTATTGACTCAATTGCAAAAGCGTTTCTTATGTATCTTAGGTTGGAAAAGTTCGTTAGTCACATATTGCACCCCTTATCCAGGCTTACACAACGTATTTTATGACTATATGTATTATCTAGGATGATTTTGGAGTAATTAAAAAAATAAAGCTGGTTATGTTGGTAGAAAAAGGTATTGGTTAATAGAACTGAAGATCCAAAACAAAGCAGGCTTTGAGCTTGGCTGATCTGGACCTTTTAGGAGGTCATCAAGTCCCAGGTTCTTTCTATGTCTCTGCTGGGACCACCACTGTCATCTTCCTTCTGAGATTAATCTCTTAGAGGGTCTTAAAATGGCTAACAGTTACATCTGAAGCTACTTGGATATTTGTTCATAGCAAATGTAAGAGAGAGAGTAGCCTCCAGAAGTTCTTCCAGAATAGTGAAGAGGCTATCTTCCATAAAGTCCCTACCAATCACAATTAGCATCTCAATATTGTGAATGTTACTGATGCCCGGCTCTGAAACTAAAACTAGGAGAGTGGCTAGCATTGGAACTACCAGGCCCACTCTTGGAGCTTCCTAGGAGGCACTTAAGCTACACAGCTGAGATGTGGTTAACTAAATAATATTGGAATTCACTTTGGAAGGAGACAGGAGATAATGGATTCTGATTAGTGAACAGCATATCCACAATAACATCCCCAAAGGGAAAATGTTCATATATTTTTAATGTCAGTGCACAAATGAAAGAAAAAAGTATTAGCCAGGTGCTAATGGGTGGCTCAGTCGGTTAAATGTCAGATTTGGGCTCAGGTCATGATCTCACAGTTGATGAGTTCGAACCTTGAGTTGGGTTCTGTGCTGATAGCTCAGAGCCTGGAACCTGCTTCAGATCCTGTGTCTTCCTCACTCTCTGCCCCTTCCCTGTTCATGCTCTGTCTCTCCCCCTCAAAAATAAATAAAAACATTAACACAACTATTAGTCAAAGGATAATTTCCACTAATGTAATTTATTTTCAGAAGTTGTTGCTGAGGGGTAGATAAGATTCAAGAAGTTCAAAGATATGCTTGTAAATGGGAATTTCCTGACTGGCATACCTCAAGGAGACAATCAGAACCTCACTAGCTTCCTTTAAGTTATACCTTCTTTGCCTCTTGTTTTTCAAGAGACCTGTCCATTTTCTCAGAGCAGAGTTCTCTCTCTGATGGCACGGCCCAGTCTCAAACTTTTAAGTGACTGAATCTTTGAGCCAGAAAGCATGTTGTCCTTTTAGCTGGACTCAAGCCCTATAGGTATTTCAATTTTAAAGGAATTTTACTTTTAAAACATAATTATAAAGTTCAGATATCATTGATCAAATCCAATTCAATTATAGTGCTTATTATGCATATCACTCTAATACATTTACACCTTAAGCAGAAAGTCGGCAAGTTGTATACTTGTATTGTCTGTACAACATTTTTTTTCATATTGATACAATATCTCCTAAAAAATATTGGCTCTTGATTGTTTATAACCAACACCATTAGCATAAACTCCTAAGTACATAAAGTATAAGGCTTCCCCAAATTAATCACTTGAATCATATATTTCTAGGAATAAAAAATATCCTACTCTAGGGGAAAAATGCCTCAAATGGATTTATATTAGGTTTCCATTTGTATTAGTTTATGGTGAAGACTACAGCAAAGAGGTCCAAAACTGCAATGGCTCAAATGGAGATAGAAGTTTCCCTCTCCCATGTAAAAATCCGGGAGGGTAGCTGGACATGACTGTGTGACATCACCCAGAAACTGACCTGTGGGGCTGCTCTACCATCCTCCAGGGTGTTGTCCTCATCTGCACATTGAAGTCTGGTCACCACCATGTGCAGTTTCCCCCAGGGGGAAGGGGGAGGTGTATAAGACATGGCCTGAAGGTGGCACAAATTCTTTCTGCTTGCATTCCATCAGTGAGAATTCAGTCACATGTTTACTCTGGCTACAATAGCAGGAGGGAAAGAGTAGCTCTGGCTGAGTGATCAACTATGGTTTTAATTCTTTGTCCCTATGAAGAAAATAGTTTCTGACACTATTCATATATATTGGTATTTTGCATTCATTTTGTCATATATCTGAATGTGAGGAATGACCCTAACTTGAACTTTATGAGTTTGAAAGAAAAAAATTGACATTGGATGATTGTTATTAATTTATTGATCTTTTTCCTTCTTAGCTCTGATAGTATTCTTTCATGAATAAAAGTGAGTTCTGAGGAAAAACAATAACAATGTTTATTAAGAAATGGTTCAACATTTCCTTTAAGTTGAAAAATTAAATCAGCTGAGTTATAAGCGGAGCTGAATGAGTAAGTTGTTAACTGCTCAGATACCCACTGTTACTCCTACCACGAGGGTGGATCCAGTCAGGTGCAGGGATAGCTTCAAGGCAAATACTTTGGATGCACAAACCATTTCAATGTTCCCGTTTCTCCCAACAGGAGAATTGCTTTATAATTCCCAGTTCCTCGTATATAATTTGATTTAGAAATTTAAATCATTACCTTTGCGAACAACACATTTTATTGAATTTATAATTCAAAAGTAAACCATGGCAGATACTTTTGCTCCACTAAAAAATGAAACAGAAAGGATGAAATAATAACGCAAGTATACTGAATGGAAAATTCTGAAGAAAAATTGAATTTGAATTCAAATTTGATTTGTTGAAGGGATGTGTGTATGTGTGTGTGTGTGTGTGTGTGTGTGTGTGTGTTTGAGAGACAGAGGAGGAGTAGGAGGAGGTGAGTAGAATCAGGAAGGGTGACCACCACACCCCCTCAGAGTGAATAAGGTATAGCAAATTGAGATTCAGCTACCACGATAACTAGCTGAAACCCTTTTATTTATTTATCTCTTAAAAGTTTATTTATTTTTGAGATAGAGACAGAGCTTGAGGTGGGGCAGAGAAAGAGGGAGACACAGAATCCCAAGCAGGCTACAAGGGTCTGAGCTGTCAGCACAGAGCCCGATGCGGGGCTCGAATCCACAAACCGTGAGATCGTGACCTGAGCCGAAGTCGGACACTTAACTGACTGAGCCACCCAGGCACCCGAAACCTTTTCAAACTTAGAGCAAAACTAAATCTGTTTAGAGGGAAGAGTGATAGGTACTCTCTTGGCACAGACTTTCCAGAGTTATGTAAATCCAGAGATTAACTAAGGGTATATAGGACCTCTAGCAGCAAGTCTATCTTTTGATACATAGCTTAAAGCTGTGGAAAACTAAACACACATGCATACTATATATTTTTTTCATAATCCTTTACCTCACTAAACTTTGCTAGAGGTGTCTGGGCAGCTCAGTGGTTTGAATACGGGTCATGATCTCACAGTTCGTGGGTTTTTGCATTGGCAGTGTGGAGCCTGCTTTGGATTCTGTGTCTGTCTCTCTGCCCTTCCCCCACTTGTGCATGCTATCTTCCTCCCTCTCTCTCTCTCAAAGATAAATATACATTTAAAAAAATAAAAATAAAAGTTAGTGAACTACCCTTCCAGGGGAAAATTACTCACTAGCATTCTTCTAAGCCATACATTGTTGAATCACAAGGGAAGGAAGCTGCAGCCATTCTCTACCACTAGGGAAATGTTTACATTCCTATACTGTGAATCCATTTCTTTGTGTTGTAATCACAGTGTAGATAATGATTAGCTGCTGTTTTTCATCTTTACGATACAAGCTAAGTACCAGGTCAGTTATTAAGCTACCCTGCTTTCTTCAAGAGGAACAACCTCCTTTCATTGTGTGATCTCTTATTGTCCAACTCATTTGAGAGCATTTGTGGCCACATATATAAGCTTTGGGAAGGATATAAGAACCTACAGCATCTTAGCTGGCCTTCAAAGAGTACATATTTATTTCAATAACCTACTTAGAAGAGAAATATGGTACAGCGCCTTTGGATCCACGGCAAAGGGAAACGAGGGAAGTTGCTCCCGGTCTGGCATGGCTTCTGCAAATTCGGGATCTTCCTGGCTAGAAACCTACATCATATGTGCAAGGCCAACTTTCAAGTTTGGCACAAAACCTTAAATCTTGATTGAGCTCCCAGATGTTCCAGAAACCCTAGGAAACACAGATAGTCCTAAGCAAAGTTTCAAAGTATGGCATTTTTTCATTCCCCACTCAACTCATTGTCTCTTCTGTCGTATTTTATACCCCCAGAAACCCCGTGTTCCCATCTTAGTTGTCATTTATTCCCTTCTTACTATGTCACCTGTCAGAGGCTACTTTGAGTTACATATAATAAAAGGAGTAACAAAGATAGCTAATTTCAATGACTGTATCATTCACTCTTACATATTCTAAAGGCAACTGTGATGACCACAGATCTATTGCTTAACTAAAAATAATCAAACTTAGAAGCCAGATTTTAAGCAGAAGTACAAGCAGTTGAAGAAACAATGCAGAGAAGGAGTCCTTTTCCTAATCTCTAACATCCAATCTCACAGATGGATCCTGACTTCATCTAGGCATGCATTTGACCCTGTTGGGAGAATTACCTGACTTATTTAAGGTGTGCCTCCTATCTCGTGTCATCATATGTTATCTAATTTAAGCAAGCTGCGGGGACACCGAACTCCATTAACCTCTGACACATATTCCGGAAGCTCTGGTCAGAGAAAGGATCCTGTTTCTCAAGAGCATTCTTTTGCTAAGTCTATGGCAATTTTGATTTAGGATCATGCTGAATAGGCAATGGCCAAGGTGGCCAAAGCAATTGCCTATTTACAGCTTTATGATTAAGGCACATATTCAGGTGAGCTCTTGAATCTAAGATGCACATTCAGGCACCACTCTGAGCATAGAAGGATGTGAATAGATGGCCTGCTTGTAAAGAAAATGAAAAGGTGTTTTACAGATTAAATTGAGAAACAAATAGTTATAACCAAAAAGTTCAGGAGACATGGTTTGTCCAAGAAAAAGTAATTTATTAAGTATTCAATAACACTGGACCCCACGTCACTAAGGGAAGGTTTATATTAAATAATAGATATGGTCACTATCTGTAAGATAGAAATATGTAAAGTAAGATATATAATGTGATACAAAGACATATGGAAAGCTGATTATAGCCAGATTTAAACTGAAAAGTCCTCAAGAATGACTTCTAAAACATTGCGTGAAGTTCATTTCACTGTAAGAAATGATGTGATGGATGACAGGTGATTGATAGAGAGAGGGTACAATGTTTTTAAAAGTGCCACACTGACATCTGACAGTTCAAGTAGCCTAACAGAGACTATATGATAACTCCTGTCACTATTCAACTTAACATGTTGTCAAAATTCCAAGTATGGCATAATGAAATGGACATGGAAAGAGGAACGGGGGAACTTTTACACTGTAGGGTTATGGCAATTTACAGTCTCTCTGAATCTCAAGCACAGGACTAGCATGTGTCAGAATGTTTCAGCTCTTTAATTGTGTGATTTTGTGAATATGATATACAAGAAAGCACCCCAAAAATACACCGGCATAAAATCATAGAACTTTAAATGAGTGTTTTATTGTGATATGGTGAAAGGGTAAATTTAAAAACATGTTTTATTTTCAACCGATAATAATTAGGTAATAAAATAATAATTAGCTATTTCTGATTATAGGTATTTCTCCTGATATTTTAACTTTCTATCATTTGTCAAAAGAAAACCAAATAAGTATTGCTACAAAACTAAGAGAATTTGTGAATGGGTGTTCGAGGCTGTCTGAATCTTCGATCCATTCAGGGAGTTGAATTGCTTGCAAGGGACTTAAATCTGACATCAGACAGGATAACATCTTTATCTGTGTGAGCATAAATTCTGTGTCAGGAGTCTTGGAATAAATGCATGAAGACAAACAGAGATGATGTCCATTTTTCTACACAGAGATAGTGTCCATTTTTCTACGTAGAGATAGGATGCCTGTCACATTGGGCCTTGTCTGGTTCACTTTTCCTAGAATAGGAAGAGCTTTGAGGCTGGAGATCTCAAGCAGCTCAAGAGAACCACTGTAGCCTGCAAAGGATGGAAATGGGTAGAGGAGATGACACCTGTCATGAGAGCAAACTCTGCCTTTTCCCCTAGCATGTTATGACCAGAGATGCTTATTAGCAACAACAGGAACTGGCAGACATCTTGGGGATGAAGTGACTTGCCACATGCTTAATTAACATAATTCCAAGATCCTCACTTTTAAAAATACCATTGGGTTTTTAAAGAGCTCTTTTGGATTATTTTTAAAGATAATGTTTATCAAAGTAGTATAGCTTTTTGGATGAGAGTTCAACTCTGATTTGGAGTCACACTGCCTGGCCTCAAAGTGCACTCCATCATATACTTTGAGCAAGTTATTTAACCCTTCTGTGTGCCAGTTTCCTTACTGGTAAAATGCTGATAAAAACAATATGTACCTCACTGGATGGTAGGATAAAAGGAGTACTTAGCAAGTGCCTATTAACACAATAACTAATATTTATTAATCATTATTGTTATTATTGTGCTTTATGTAAAACCAAGTCTTTGGTATAGATTTCTATAACTAAAACCTCAGGCATCTGAGGTAAATGTGTCCATAAAATCTGAACTACACTAGCATTTCTTCCTTTCTTTTTTTTTCCATTTCTTTCCTTTATAGTCACAGTAGTTCAGATGAACTATTCCTGAAGCCTTTCAAGATTATGATTGCTCTCAGGGCCATTCATCTTTGTGCCCATAATTTAATTTTCTGTAATTTCCACTTTCTCTCTCTTACCAGCATTATGCAAAGTTCTGAAATGGTGAAGCTAGTAGATACTAACACTAACCCCATTATCTCATATTCCAGTGTTAAGTGTTTGTCCTTGCTGTTTTTGTTCTCTTCTGAAGTATCTCACCCATGAACTTTCTAGTGGTTTTGTGTGGATTTTCATCTTATTTTCTCAATTATCATAAACATTTAGCTGGTACCTATCATAGAAACCAGGAACTATAATGTCCAAAATTTCAACCATTTTGTTTTATAGAGGACCAATTAAAGTTCCCCAAAGAATTGAGGCTGTCTTTCAAATTCTCACATATTTTCTAGCTGGTGCTTTTATGAATTAAACTTCAGACTCTGTGATTTTGTTCATTTCTCTTTTTAATGCACAACCTGTCTTTTGATCTCTTTCTTGCAGAGTTCTTAGTGGCATTCACAAGTGAGAAATGACAACATTCGAGTTATCTCTGTTAATAGAGACAACATTATCCTAAAAGAATGCATGCTGATTTCAATATGTTGGTAGGCCGAGGAAATGACACGCTTAGATGCTAGAAGTGTCCCAGGACCATATAAATTATTATATGGAGGCACCACTTTTTCTATCAACGTCTCCAAGCAAATTACCTCTAACTATAAAACATGTTCCTTATTTAGGTCAATTTTGCTTGGCATGGTATTTTACACACACTTTACACTGATTGTGCTAAGATAGGCTAGTTTTAACCTGCCATATGTTTTGACTGTAACCAACTCTTATGAACGATGTTGCTAACAAATACTGTGTTGATAACAAATCTTTTTTTTTTTTAATCATTTTAGACTCACTTACACTTTTACCTAAGCTTCTATAAAGATAGTACCTGGATTCTTATTTCTCTTTTACTTAACATCCAGGTAACAGTAAACAATTACCTGAAAGGAGCAAAAAATGGAATGAGAAATACGATCATTCCTCTGTTCTTCGAAAGAAGAACAAGTATTTTAATAAACATTTCTCCAGGAAATGTGGTGGAACTAGTGAAATACATTTTAACAAATTATTCTCCTTTTTGTGGAGTAGTTTATTTTTTTTTAATGTTTATTTATTTATTGAGGGAGGGGGGCAGAGAGAGGGGAAGAGAGAGCATCCCAAGCAGGTTCCATGCTCAGCTTAGAACCTGACATGGGGCTCGATCTCACAATCGTGAGAGATCACAGCTTGAGCCAAAATCAAGAGTTGGATGCTCAACTGACTGAGCCACCCAGGTGCCCTTGTGAAGTAGTTTAATAAAAGAAAATTTTTAAAAAATCACAAAAGTACACATAACCGTCTGTTGAAAGTACATATAATCATGGAGGAATAAAAGTGCATCCATGGTACCATAAGAGTTCAAATAAGGGGTATTTAATCCAGAGTATAGGTACCATAGAAGTTTTCCAGAGCAGGTGATTTTCATTGAATTTGTGTTAGAAATTAGCTAGCCACAAAAAGTGGGATCTAATTCTGGGAGCAGGAAAACAAAACATGAGCACTATCCATGAAGGAAAAAACAATGGGCCCAAGGATTCCGGTATCCCATTAGACGCTCTCAGATGGGTTGGAAGACGAACACAGTAGAATGGGGACCAACGATTCCTCAATCATTCATAGACCCATGGATGGACTGTGCAAATGAAATGAGTTGAGCTATGGATCCTTCACACCATCATTGCTGTTCCCTGCCCCCATTCTGTCTCACTTGCCTCCACTTCCACGAGCCTGACAGTCTCTCCACAGCTCTTCACTTGCGCAAATGCCATCTCTGGTAAAAAGTCCTCCTTTAGCACTATCGATGGGATTTTGGAAGTATCTCAAGCTATGAAAAGAACCATAATCAACTTACAGTTGATGTATAGTCCCAAGATTTTTATATTTTAATTCTCTTCACTGTGTGGATCCTTTATAAATACAGTGTTCTTTCCTGTCATGTTGGAAATGTGAGCCCACCATGACTAAGTTCATATTTAATACAGACACAACATTTTGTTGGCTCTCCCTAAATGTTTTTTTAAGTACATTTTATTTTAGTTTTATTTTAGAGAGAGAAAGAGCACTAGCAGGGTGAAGGGCCAGAGAGAGAGGGGGGGAATCTTAAGCAGGCTAGACATGGGGTTCGATACCACAACCCTGGGATCCTGACCTGAGCCAATCAAGAGTCAGATGCTCAACTGACTGAGCCATCATGGCATTCCAGCTCTCCCTAATGTTAAATATTAGTGAAAAGAGATGAAATAGTACAAGAACAAAACAGTAATTAAAATAGATCCAAACCGGGGTGCTGGGACTCTTGATCTCAGCTCAGGTAGTGATCTTGTGGTTTGTGGATTCAAGCACATCGGGCTTCTGCACTGACAGCACGGAACCTGCTTGGGATTCTGTCTCTCTCTCTCTGCCCCTCCAATGCTTATACCCCCCCCAAAAATAAATAAATAAACTTTAAAAATAAAATAGATCCCAACTCGTTCCAGCTTCATTAGAAATGTAAGGGAAAAAAGTGGACACTGCTCAAAACATAAAACTGAAAATATTTCTAGGAAGAAATAGCATGGCTATTTAAAGTCATGTTTTGGACTGAAATTCCTTTAAAAATATACAACAAAAAAGGTGTTTCCGGATTTCCTGACATTCATAATAAGAATGTAAAACATGTTTACCATATAATTTGGATTTTGAAACATTTCTCTAGAATCCCATTAAAATATGAAGTTTCCCTCCTCATTGTTTTAGATAATCATTTAGTCAGGTAATGAGTATCACATGGTACAGGAAAAAATATATACATATATACATTTTAATTGTAGCTCCTCTGAAACTCCATTGTTCCCTTCAGGCTGCCTTTCTGAGAGTCCTTGCACTAAACGCCTCTGGTTGCATTCCATACAAGACAAAGGCATATTTTAGGGATGTACCTCTTACAAAGAGGTATTGATGGGCCAGGAATCAGAGTTTGGACAAATGAACATTTCATTATAACACAGCCTAATTGTTAAAGCTCTTCTTATTGAAAAGAATAAAAATTTCATTAGTCATCACAGTAGCTCAGCACAAACTCCTCCTCTTTTTCCCCACAATACACAGAAAGAATGGCACTTCTAAGCTTAAACATTTTGGAATCCTTGGTTCTTCCTTACTTCTGCTCCAAGGGTACTAAGAAGTATTTTACTAACAATGATGAAATAACCTGGTCATATTTTAAGCTAAATTTTAGAGATGGAATTGTTTAAAAAAGAAAGAAATCTCAGTGATCCCATGCAAATGCAGTTCAAGTTAAGAGCTGCCTTGAGGGACTGCTCTTCCATTTGTAGGGCCCCAGGATGATTTTATGGGATTATTAAGGATTCATAGGGCCATCAGGAGGGTTAAATAAGATAAAGATCAAAGTGCTTTATAAATCATAATGATTTCATAGCTATAAGGAAATAAAATTTGCATTGGTGATCCTTCTCTCCACATACCTTTTAATTTTAGTATCTTCTCAACCTCTCCAGGAAAGATCTGTATTGATTATTACCTTAAGTGTAAAAACTGACACTGGGAAGGACCAAGAAACAATGAAGATCACTAATCAGAAGCCCTGCCATTGACCAGACAATAATGTTGAATAAGCCACGTATTGTGTTGGGAGCTCTGTGTGTCCTAGTGGTGAAAATGTGAAGGTTGGACTAGATGAAGACCGCAAGCTCATGGCACCAGTAGCCCCACAGCTGAGTGGGAATTGCCAATTAATGCCAGAAGTGTTTCTGGCTCAGAATCTTTGCGAACATAGCACCTCAATTAAAGTTGGCTCTCTGAGTTTAAACCTACCTAATTGGGAGTAGATAATTTTTTTAAAATTTATGTATTTATTTTAAAAGAGAGAAGGCGCACTTGGGTGGCTCATTTGGTTAAGTGGTCTCAGCTCAGGTCTTTTTAAAAATTTTTTTAGATACAATTTATTTTGAAAAGTCAGTTTTTTTGTCAAGTCAGCTAACACACAGTGTATACGGTATGCTCTTGGCTTCAAGAGTAGATTCCCATGATTCATAGCTTACATACAACACCCAGTGCTTGTCCGAACAAGTGCCCTTCTCAGTGTCCATCACCCATCCCTCCCCCGTATCAACACTCAGTTTTTTCTCAGTATTTAAGAGTCTCTTACGGTTTGCCTCCCTCTCTGTTTGAAACTGTATTTTCCCCTTCCCTTCCCCCATGGTCTTCTGTTAAGTTTCTCAAATGCCATATATGAGTGAAAACATGATATCTATCTTTCTCTGCTTGACTTATTTCACTTAGCATAATATTCTCCACATTGTTGCAAATGATCTCAGGGTCCTGAGTTCAAGCCTGTGTTGGGCTCCACACTAGGCATGTGAAGCCTACTTAAAAATATAAAAATAAAATAAAAAATAAACTATGAGAAAGAGAGAGAGAGAGAGAGCAGGGAGATGGGTAGAGAGCAAGGAGAGAGAGAATCTCAAGCAGGCTCTGCACTGTCAGCGAACCAGACTAGACTCAGGTTTCAATTTCATGAACTGTGAGATCATGACCTGAGTCAAAAATAAAGAGTCAGAGGTTTAACAAACTGAGCCACCCAGGTGGCCCAGGACTTGATAATCTTGTAAGTTTTCTTTCTTCTAGGTCTAAGAAGCTGTAGTTGTCATCTATGATTGTAGATAAATCATATTCTCTGCTCAAAGTTTTCCAGTGGCTCAAATTTTCATTGAGGGTAAAAGCCAAAGTACTTAAATGAGCTACTATTTAATCTGACCTTTATTGCCTCTCTCCCTTCATCCCCCATTTCTCTCCCTCTCTCACACAACCTGCTCCTATCACACTGGCTTATTGCTTGTTTCTAGAACATACCAGGCATTCCTTCATCTCAGAAACCTTGCAATGACTACTCCCTCTGCTTAGACTACTCCTGCATATCCAGGTGCACACTCCCTTATCTTCCCCAAATCTTTACTAATTTCAACTTTTCTTCTGTCTACACAGGAGTTGGCAAACACATTGGCCAAATTTGGTCCCTGCCTGATTCTCCGCAGTCCACAAGGTAAGAATGGAATTTACATTTTTGGTTGAAAAATATATAAATCAAAAGTATACTCTGTGACATGTGAAAATTACACAAAATTCAGATTTTGATATTCATAAATAAAGCTTTATTGACATGCAGAATGCTTTTGTAACAAAATGACAGAGTTAAATAGTTACAGTAAGTACTTTATGGTCCACAAAGTCTAATATATTTATTATTTGGCCCTTTACAGAAAAAAGTTTGCTGAGCCTTAAGAAAGATTTAGCAACTTGTTAAAAATTGCCAGAAGCACTGGTAATCATGATTCCTTCTCTTTCTTAATTTTTAAAAATAAAATTTATCACATTATACCATATTACACAAGTTCTTTATATATTATGTATATTTGTTGTCTATTCAGAAGAACATGAACTCCATGTAGTTAAAGAATTGTATTGTTTTCTTGCTGATATATTCTCAATACCCCGAGGGTGCCTGCACATAGTAGGTATTCAATAAATACATTTTCAGAATGAATAAATTCTATGGAAGATACCTGTATAAAGTACAGATAGGTTAGATGGGGAAATGAGGGGAAGATGATATTTGAGTGTTAATGGGTACCAAGTACTCATTTTTCTTAGAAACAGTACTAAACAAAGAAAATTTGTATAGGGTAGTCTGAAGTTGAGTCCATGAGTTGGAGAAAAGTAGGTTGAACCCAGGTTGTAGATGGCCTGGAATGTCTGATGAAGATGCTTGAGTTTAATCCTATAAAAATTGTATATTTTAGAAAGATTTGTGTGATAATGATACAATATATAGTATGAGATGGAATGGGTAAAATATATATAAAAATTAGGGGTGCCTGGGTGGCTCAATTGGTTAAATGTCCGACTCTTGGTTTCAACTCAGGTCATGATCTCACAGTTCATGAGTTTGAGCCCCACACTGAGCTCTGCCCTGACATCGTGGAGCCTGCTTGGGATTCTCTGTTTCCCTCTCTCTGCTCCTCCTCAACTCGTGAGGTATCTTTCTCTCAAAAACAAATATATGAACATTTAAAAAAAAAAAGGATTGCAATAGCTCAGGTTCAGATTTGTAAAGGTTTAGCATTGGACAGTGGCAAATAAGAGGAAAAAGAAAGGGTAATGGGAGCAAGGGAGGAAGAACCAATGGTACCTTCAATATTTTGATCCTTAGTGAAAAATGTCATAGTCAAAAATTGTAAGGAAGCAGCAAAGAAAAGAGCATTATCCCAAAACAACCCAAACAAATAAAAAAACAAAAACACAACAAAACTGTTTCAATTCTTTGCAATTTATTGAATAAATATGTATGTAACTCCCACGTGCAAGTGTTCTGCATATTTTATACCACAGAGAGGCATATATGCCTTCAAACCTGACAAAATAAGCCAATTCAGTTTAGCAGAGTTAGATTAGTTCACCTACTTCAGAATGATGTCAGAATAGGTTTCACTCTGCTAGATTTTAAAAATAATTTGTTCCATGTTTATAATACATGTTGAACAGAGATAATAAATTCAAGATATATGACAATGCCTAATTTTTTTTGTAACTGTGTAATTGTAATTAGCATGACATTAAGTCTAAGTGAAAGTAAATATATAAAAAATTTGATTCCATTTATGTAAAATTTTATAAGTATTTAAGATGGGATTTTAAGCTGTGTGTCCTCCATATTTTCTGTATTTTATTTTTAATGTCTACTTTTTATAATCAGAAAAGCTATAAAACTATTTTATGTATTAAACTATAAGAAAAATTAAAGTAGGTTAGGTATATAGCAAAAACTTTTGTTGATTTGTTTTGATGTTAAGAATGGATTCATACTATACACTAGTTATCTGCTATGAGGAGAATTCGTAAATATTTAGCAAAGTTTGAGATAATAGTTTTCAAATGCGCTATTAAGTACATTTAAAATTGTTTTATTCTAGTAAAAACAGGTAATGTGACTGATTAAATTATGATTATGGATTATGGGGATTAGGCCTGCGTCCAATGTCAAATAATCACTTATTTGCTGCTTGCCTCATCTTTAAAATGGGAATGAAAATCTTTTTCAAGGAGTTATTTAATTGAATTAATATGATAAAATATATAAAGCACCAGTCTAGTGAGTAGCTGTTCCACAAATGGTAGTTATTATTGTTGGGAATTGGGTATATGCTAAGATAAATAATCTAAGTTTGAGAGTCAGGCTTCATTTATTTAATCCTTCCCTCAATTTGTTCCACTTAATGCCATGATCTGTGCAAGGCATCGGGAATGCATGTATTGTCCAGGCCCTACCCCGTCTTTAAGGAGTTCCCAGTATATTTAATGTTGAATAATGTGTTGCAGGTGCCATGACTCAACTTCCTTCAAGTAAAGAATTTTAAACAGGCCAACCCCCACCTTTCCCTATGAAAGTTTAGCACATAAAACCGGTGCTTTTGAGTCCCCTGATGCTTTTCACTAAAAGTATACATAAAAGCACTTCTATTTGGAATTCATTCATTCATTCATTCATTTGACAATCACATACTGAGTATTTTCGAACATTCTTCTTGGAGCTGGCCGTAGGGCAGTAAAAACAAACAAGACTTCTTCTCCCACAGATGTTTCAGTCTATTGAAGGAGGAAAAATAAACCAAGAAACACATGAACACATAATATACATTCATTTAGTAATAAATATCATAAATAAAATCAAAGATAGTGGTATGGTTGACTAGTCCACTGCAACTTGGGCAGTTAATTAAGCCTTCGTTGAGCATTGGGTATCTGCCCTGAGACCTGAATGATAAAACTCCAGCCATGTAGAGATAGAAAATTTGGGAGAAAAGAATTCCAGGCCCATGGAATAGCTACTACAAATCATCCAAGGCAAGAACAAACTTAGCCAGGTCAATAAACGTAACTGTTAACAATATGGTTGGAGAAACAGGAGAAGGAGGGGAAAGTGGTGAAGTCAGAGAACTATTCTCAACTATAAGCATGAATATGAGCTCCTCAGCACAGCAGAAAGTTACAGAGAATGCTGACATTCCCAAATGCACAGTTTAACTAAAAATTCGAGAAAACTTGAGGTCTTCTACTCTTCCTAATCATGTAATTTAATATTTATTCAAACAACAAATATTTGTAAACACCTACCAAGTACAAAGCCTTCAAGAAATTCAGCCCAGGGGATGCTCAGATGTATATACTTAGTGTCAACAGTTAAGCTCTACTCAAATAGGAAGAGATCACTTCTACCTGGGCAAATCTGAGATTTCATGGTCTTGTCCACATTTGAGCTAGGACAGATGGGTAGAATTTAGACATAAAAAATATGATGATATTGAAGGCAGTCTAGGAAATAGCACGAATAAAGGCATAGAGGCAAGTCATTTAGGCAATAATAGCATAGTGGTTGGAGTTTATATTATGTAACACCTTTGAATTTTAAAATTCAGCAGACCATTGTCAAAGCTAAACTTGACCTTGTCACCTTTTTTGTCTCACACTTTCCTTAGCAAGAAAGTATATGCATTAGCAGAGATCTGTGAGCTCCATCACAGGTCTTTACATGCACTGAGCAGTAGGGCGAGATGGAATGTATAGGTCATTCCTCCTAACCTCATCATATAGCTGAGCTGGATCTTCTGTTCAGGGAGAAGGGCCAAAAGAGTGAAGGTCACCAACTACATTGTTCCACAATGGTCTGGGAGATTGCCAAGTCTATAGATCACCAGGCAGCCTGGTGTCCACTAAGTCCAGTAAACCAAGGAAATGGACACTGGCTGATTTGTATGAACTTGTTTAATCTGTTCTCAATAGATAACACAGTTGCATCAGATGATCTATTTAAGATACACCTGGATTCAGAAATGAAGTCACTTTGTTATAAATTATCTATTCATCTTGTTTATTTTTCAAATCAACCCCACCCATTAGCCCATTTACAACATAGGCTTCCTAAACTTTACCACCTGTCTCTGTTATGTTTCCTCAACAGTTCATAAATCATTTTTTGTAAAGTTACCCATGTTTCCTCTTTAATAGGTCATATTTCTGGTGGATTTTTATTACAACATTTTAGTTGCAACCAACTCCGACCAGTCCATAAACTGATAAATTAATCACAGAAGGCGGTTTATAACCTTGGGGAATATCCCCCATGGTCTCTGTCAGTATCGTAAAGGTCAATCTGATTAAGACAGCCAACAGAATGACAGCTGGACTTGATAGGCTTCTACTCCCCAGTTCAAAGTTCACTCTTTCAGCACCTTACTGCATAATAATTCTGAGTCGCTAGCTTATTTTGAGGCTTTTTGAGAAAGGACACATGTAGCAGGGGATTGTCTAGGCATTGTTATCCTAAAGTAGTGAATTAATCATGTCATTACACTGTTTATACATATAATTGCCTTCCACCTGAAATTTAAATTGCTTTTCTTATTTGATACTTCTCAACACTAACTTCTCATTTAAGTTATGCTGTGACCCGTGTAGCAGAAGAGGATGATAAGTGCTTTGGATGTATCCTGTTTGATTCTTTGGTTATACGACAATGTTTTTAAAGGCAGTTTAACTCATAGGTGTAATAACACAAGCACCTAAGCATGCATTGTCCTTCATTCTATTTATTTCTGGCATTCATAGTAAATGGACACCACCTTCAGGTATTTGGCTCATGTCCCTTATTGTAAAGTGTTAACAGCAACAACAAAAGCATATGTATATCATAAAAGTAGAAGAGTAGAGGAAAAGATGAACTAACATATGTCTCAGGCGTTGGTAGGATGAATGTTTACAAAAAACTTCCTGAAGAAGTTTTAAAAAAATGGATTTGTTGTTCTTCCAGGTCGACTTGGCAGAAGGAACCACATAATCAAAAGCAAATCATGAATGAATATTTTCACGAATGTATAGGCAGTATGGTGTTTATGGTTTGTAATATTTGCAGGCAATAATGGACCTCAAATGCCATTCAAAGGGTTTTGGAATTATCTTAGACAGTAGGGAGTTAGGAAAGTGTTTGACACAGAGAAGTATGAGCCAGCTTTCATTTAAAAACGAGCACCTTGACAGCATTACTGATCATGCACTTGAAGGAAGTAAAGAGCTGTTATGTTACTTTTCATGGCATTCATATCTACACAAATTCAGAATCCGCTATGCCACTGAAACCTTGATCTCTGAAATCTTTTAATATAGCCTCCTGATCTTTTAAGTTTCCCAGTAAACCCAATCCTCATTATTTTTAAGGACCAGTAGCTCCTTAATCTGTCTTCCTCACCCCAGCCTTTTCTTCCTTCTTAGTTTTACTTCTATATCCCTATTTAGCCTGCAATGCATACATAGACCAACATTTCAACTGCATACTCAACAAGCACCTCAAATTCCTTTGCCCTTGACCTGAGCCCAACCTTTTTGCCAATCCTTAGTTCAAGGTACACTCAACCAAATACACTTGTCTTTTGGCTATGAATAATCTTCATGAAAATATGTGATTAGACTATCTTTATGCTGAGTCCTCACTGTTATCTTCTAATCCCTTTACTCCTTGTTAACTCCTTATCTCGGTGTTTTCTAGTTTCCCACACCTGGAAGTTATGTAAATCTCTCAAGAGCCTTGTTAAAAATTTTGGAACCCTAACTCAGATTGAGAGAAACACAATCTCTGAGGAAATCTGTATTTTAAATATTTTTAAAAATATTTTTAAGTGTTTATTTATATTGAGAGAAGGAGAGGTAGAGAGAGAATCCTAGGCAGGCTCTGTGTTGTCAGCTTAAAGCCCGATGTGAGGCTTGATTGAATAAACTCTGAGATAATGACTTGGGCTGGAATCAAGAGTTGGATGCTTAACCAACTGAGCCGCCGAAAAATCTGCCCTGGAAATTTCTTCCCCAGAAATCTGCATTTTAAAATAATGTTCTAGTTTATCCTTNCAAGGAAACAACTTCATTATTCTTAATTTACTTATCATGTCCCTTTACTCATTTTCTCTTTCTACCCATCTTTCTTTCAAAGCCTGACCCACCTGTTTGTGTTCTCTTCCCCACACTCAGGTGTTGGCACCTAAACCCCAATTTGTATTTGGAAACAGGACCTTTACAGAATTAATTAATGTTAAATGAGGTATTTATAAGTAAAGACAACAGAGAGACCTCTCTCTCCCTCTCTCTCCTCTTTTTCTGTGACCAGACATACTTTTCCCACCTCCATCTCACATGGGAAAGAAACTCTTTCAAACTTACAAGACCAGTCTGACAAATCACCCTTTTTGAGAAGGCTTATCTGTCACTCCCATAGCGTATTTCCTCTTGAGTCCCCAAAACATGAGGAATAATTGTAATGATGTGTTTATATATGTTTATATGTTATAATACAAGTAGTACTCCTGTTTTTTTATATTCCCAATATTACTTCATATTCACTAAATACATATTGAATAAATGAATGAAAACAAACTATCTTTTCAATTCCATCTTGTACCATATAATCCCATGTCCTATTAAGATCAAACTAGCATGAACATTTCTTTCTTAATACTTCTTTTCATGCTCCTGCCTCAACCTGAAATATACTGACCATCTCTAACATGCTTGCCTAACTTAAAAGGTAGCACCTTCTTTACCCATTAAACTAAGTACAGATATATACATTTTTTAACATTCATTTATTTTTGAGAGAGAGCCTGCGAGCAGGGGAGGGGCTGAGAGAGGCAGACACAGAATCCCAAGCAGGCTCCAGGCTCTGAGCTGTCAGCACAAAGCCTGGCTCAGGGCTTGAACTCACAAAAACGCCAAGATAACGATCTGGGCCAAAGTGGGACGCTTAACCAACTGAACCACCCAGGCGCCCCTAACTACAGATATTTTTGACATGACAGATAGTGCGGTTTTACTGAACCTAAATCACTAGTGATGGATTTATGGTAGAAATGGTACAAAGATGTAAAATCAGATGTTAAATGTTTCTATATTTTAGCTTCTGTACTTCTACTACTACCACGTTTTTGAGCATTTAGTATATACCGGTCGCTATTCTAAGTGTTTTTCATGTGCCATTAATTGAATCTTCACAACAACCCTATGAAGTAGAAATTGTTATCATCATCATTTTACAGATCAGGAAATCAAGAGACAGATGGTCAGTAACTTGTCTAGTAAAATGATCCAGACTCTAGAGGACTAAGATTTGGATCGAGGCATCCTAACTCTAGAGCCTGGACTTTTGCCCAGAAGGGTTTATTTCATCATTGTTTGCTAAGTCTGTGTAACCAAATCTCATACTCCATCAAACTGACCTCAAACAATACATCAGTGATAATTTAATGAAATATCACTTGATAACTTTATAGGACTCTTATTCACTTAAAGAGAAGTATCACGACAATTAAGAAATCTGTTGGAATAGAGTATCTTATCCAATGATTGCTGGAAGAGGGAACATAGTACTGTTTGCCATATTTATCACTTCACTTATAGGTGTAGTAATTCTGCAAGATGGTTATGTAAAGTGTTGGAGGAAAATTATAGGTACGATTTCCTGGAATTGAGCTATTGTGCTACCGTTTACACTATTTTAAGTTGTTTTGCGCATAGAAGTGGATCCCAACCAAAAAAATATCCAATTATTGTCAATATATAGTCTGACTACTGTGGAGTCTGTTCTACCACGTGTTCTACAATGAATCTATTACCCTCCAATTTTTCTTTACTTGAACTACTGCCAAACTTTTCTTGCTATAGCATCCGGTGCTGCTATTTGGCCTTCAATTGATGAGAACACATCTGTGTTTGTGTTCACAGGTTGTCTTCCGAAAGATATAGAATGCGCTAAAATTAATTTCAATCTCTCATCGAGTACTCTAAAATACAATATACCGGATACAATATACCAAAATGAAACATTCGTGGCTAGATTAAAAAATGGGCCACTCTTACAAACACATATTCTGTTCATGAGGTCTTAACATCACAGAGGCCATGGCAGAAATGAGATATGCAGGAAAAAGTAAACAAGGTCAAAAAGAAAGTAAAATGTCTTTATTTTTTTATTTTTAGTGAAGTTAACATGCAGTTTAATGTGAAATCTCCTTATTAAAGGTTAGAACACAGCTTAATAAGTTGCTCGTATCTTTTTCTTCCTGAGTCAGGCCATAAGAAACTCAAGGGAATGGAAGGATAGAAAAACACAACAGGAAGACGTTTAACTCTTCCAAATCACAACAAAAGCTCCATCCACTTACAAAGTATTATGTTTGATTTTTTACTTCAGAAGTGAATGAGGAGGGGTTAGATCCCCCTAAGTTACTACAGTTTAAAGTGTTCAATAACAAGTAGCCTAAAGATGGGGGTCTTGGAAGAGAAGACAAACAGTATGTGGTTTTTGTTTGTTTTTGTTTTTGAGGGGTTTTGTTTTGTTTTTTTGAGTCCTGGGCTGACAGTCAGGAAACATGGAACTCAGGTATTAACCCACGGTGAGACTTGAGGCACATCGGTGCCATTTATTTGTTCATCAGTTTCCTTTTCTTTCAAACAAAACAGTTGGACCAGGACAGGGGTGTCTGTTGTCCAGTTCAGACTTAAGGCCTTATGATCTCTGAGGTGACTGCAGAACATGATGGAGGAAATCGTAGTTAAGATTTCCTGGAATCAAGCCACAGTGCTATGCTGGTATCTGGGTTGTGGGGTATCATTAAAATATTTTAGCAAGTAACATTCTATCCTCTTGGATGCGGTTTAAGACATAACCCCTCTGTCCTGCTCTACTCAGTGGAACGTACTTTGTGTCCAGTCTATGCTTTTTGAAAAGTGAAGTGGAACTTTTTCTTCTTGTGAACAAGTTGCTCCACTTAGACTTTTAAAGGACTTGATGAAGATGGATAATACATTTGAACCAGGGAAAGCGATTTTAACACTACACCCTAAAAGTCATCTATCAGGGAAGTATTATTTCATTACATTAGTAAAGTGGCAGTCAGTCTTTTTAAGGTAATAACTTGTCATCTGCATGTTTAGTCTGTATTTCACAAATAAGAGTACAAATCTACAGTGTACGTGTATGCACGTGTGTGTGTATATTTAACGCAGTTGGTGGTGACACAAGTAGGCAGTGAGCTAAAAAACTGTCAGAATCATCAATCCCAAATAAAGAGAAACCTACCTTTCTGCACCATATATTAGGAAGTTAGTCAAATATAGATATATCTTTCTTTAAATAACTCCAAAGAGCTCCTTGTATATCACATTTAATAACTTCCAAACTTTGTGTTCAAAAGAATTACCTGGAGCTGTTGCTAAAAATACTGATTCTTGGTCACCACCCCTCATTTCCAGAATCAATCTCTAGCATAGTCATTCAAACTTTAGTTGCACACTTTAAAAAACACTCACATTCAGGAAATAAGTCAGATAGAGAAAAATAAATACTGTATGCTTTCATAAATATGTGGAATCTAAAAAACAAGCCAAAACAACACAACAACAACCCCCAAAAGCAAAAAGCATAGATAAAACAGATTGGCGCTTGCCAGAGGTGTGTGTGGGGATGGGAGAGATAGGTGGGAAGTGGTGGGCAAAATGAGTGAAGGTGGTCAAAAGGTACAAACTTCCAATTATAAAGTAAGTATGTCATGGGGATGTAATGAGATGTATGGTATGATGACTATAGTTTATAATACTGTATTGTGTATTGGAAGTTGCTAAGCAAATAAATCTTAAAAGTTTGTATCACAAGAAAAAAATTGTAACCATGTGTGGTGACTCACGTTAACTAGACTTATTGTGGTGATCATTTTGCAATATATACAAATATTGAATCATGTTGTACACCTGAAACTAACATACTGTTATATATCAATTATATCTTGAGAAGAAATTAAAACAAAACGAATGCATGCCCCAGTTGAGACCTAGAGATTTTGATTCAGTCTGTGGTATGGCTTGGATATCTGGATTTTAAATGTTCCCTGGATGATTCTGTGGGGCAGATGAAGTTGGGGATCACTGCTCTAGGGAACAAATGTAAGAATGAACTGCTTTACAACAGTTCCCAGGTGATTCCAATCACCAGGCAAGTTCAGAGAACAGTGATCTTCAGATGATCATCTTCAGTGACAATGATCATCTTTCCAAGATGTCTTCAGAACCCATGTAGATTTAATTTACATTATGTTTTGGATCCTGACTCCATATCACACCTGTCTTCTGATTCACTCTCACTCTGGTGCACCTAGCTAATCTTCAAAGCAATGATTCTGTTGCATTAGAGTTTCTCAACCAGTAATTGCTTTTGAAAACACAAATTTTTAAGCCACACGCCAGACCTGAAGGTGGAGTTCAGAAATGTGCAATTCTAACAAGCCTCCTGAGTGATTCTTGGCTCTAGCAAAGGTTGCAGTCTATAACATTAAAACTTGCTTGGAATGGAGAGCAAGAGAAGACAATGAATGATAGAAGCTCAAGAGGCAGATATTAATATCCTGCACTCATTTCCTTCTAATTACAGCACCTTTCATTGAGTGGAACTAAGCCACTCTGTATCAATACTGAAAAAAGCTTTTGAAAGTATTTAATTTGTGGATTGAGAGAGAGCTGTACTTATGAAAGGTGGATATGACTTATGAGTCAATGAATAATACCCTGTTACTCCAAAAATACAGTTGGCTATGTACAGACATTTAAGTTTGTGGGCATAGCCTAAAATCAGGGAAAGTTAAATTTTCAGCAGAGTCACTTTGTAGCTCCTTGATCTTGCTGAGTTTTCCATGTAACTCATGAATTTGAGATAATGAATTTGTTTTCCAGAAAAGAAAATCTTAAAATCTTGATTACTATAATCCAGTTGTATATTAAAAGGTATTTTCTTATTTTTATCAAAGATCCCCCAACAACTCAGAAATAAATGGCCCCAAATTAAAGATTAAGTACTTTTCAGAAAATGCCCATTTGCTTAACATACATTTAACCTGCTAGATTGTAGAGCAGTGCTGGTGCTGGATATTTTGTCTTGTTAGCCATTGTATAACTAGGACTTGGTTCTATACCTAGCATAAAAGTGATTTAAAAAATATGTGATGATCAAATTAAGGCCATATCTATTGTTAAAAATTCTCCAAATATTTGGGGGGGGGGNGGTGAAGCGTCTGACTTTGACTCAGGTCCTTACCTCACAGTTCGTGAGTTTGAACCCCACATCAGACTCTCATGGAGCCCACTTCAGATCTTCTGTCTCCCCCTCTCTCTGCCCCTCCCCTGCACAGGCTCTCTCTCTCTCTCTCAAATAAATAAATAAATAAATAAATAAATAAATAAATAACCATTTAAAAAATTCTCCCAATATGAAAAGTTGAAGAAAAATTCACTTCCAGTTGGAATTATGTGGAGAACAGTAACAACAGTAGGGGAAAAATCTAGTACCTTCAAACATGGAAATATGAATACATTTACAGCCCCTATGGCATTTGTTCTGTATAGGAAAAATACAGACCTTCTAAACATCCATTTTAGATGTGAAAAGTCATGATTCTTGACCCCTTCATCAAACACCTGAAAGCCCAAATTAGGAGCTGGACTAGCTGGTGCTTTCTAGCCTTATATAAGTTATGTAATTAATATTAGCTACATAATGTAACTCTCTATCTAGATGGATACCTAGATGGTAATCCAGCTAGCAAAATATATTATCTATCTATTGCTATATTAGAAGTGAAGGTTATGACAGTGTCTAAGCTTTAAACATACTCTGTTTTTGTTTTTGTTCTTTTTTTTTGTTAACTTATTTCTTTGCTCTTATTTTATTATTATTATTTGGAGAATGATGACAAGTTAATGAAATTTCATATAAGTTAGCCTGATGATATGAGTATTTCACAGCAGATAAGAGCAGTGATGGGTAGACTGGCCCAACTCTGGTTCTCGATTATCACTTAATGGCTGTATGTATGACCATATATGAGTCAAGATCCAGTCAGGAGAGAGAACACCAGTAGCTTGAATGTTACTTAAGTATAAAGTTGTTATTTAGGTAAATGAAGTCGAATTCTAGATTTCTCCAAAGTTGCAAGTGCAGGAAGCAGCCCTCACCTCCAAATACTGGGAGAAGTGAGCTACAGAGTTACTGAAATTTAGAAACTTAGCAGAAGGACCCCATGGTCAAGGGACCCTCACTTCCCCTGGAGAGGAGTTTAATGAAGCACACTTGATTCTCCTGCATTTAGAGAAAGGACTCTGCTACTGGAGTAAGGAAACATGCAGGGCTAATGCGCAGAGCACACAGAAGCAGACGCGAAGCCTACAGGGAGCCTGCAGGAAGCAGTCAGGAGAGAGCATGGCCCATCCTCCTCCTCCAGCCTTGCAGTGGCCCTCTCGTGTCCCCTTGTGTCCCCTCGTGTCCCCGTAGGCCCAGCTGGAGAAGAAGAAACGGGGCTTCTCAGCCTTAGAATCAAAATCACAGTAAAAAAAGGTGGTTTGAAGCTTAGAGATATAAGCTAATGACTGAAGCAGGGAGCATAGTGATAAGTGTTGTGTGGCAGATAAGAGCTGGGACTGGTAGGTTGTCCTAATGTAGCATTTGACTCCAGCACTTACTAGCTATGTGATCTTTGGTTACTTATCCTTGATAAAATTATTTTCCCTTAGGTATAAAATGACAACTGTGTTAACATCTTGAAGTTGTGGAAAGTAAACTCAATATAAAGTAAACTGCTTAGCATATAGTCTGAGATAAGTGTATGACAAATGTTAGGTAGTAAACTTTTTATTTGTATTATATAGCAAGATAGTACCCTGATTTCTTTTAAGGAAGACTTCTGACTATATTACTGATCAGTGGTTTTCAACTTGTATGTTTCCAGTACCAGTGGACACTTAAACTTATAGTCACATATCTGTAAATTAATATGCACATTTCAAGCAACAGAATCCTGAAAGTATGTCTACTATTATTCATTGATTCACAGTTTTCCTATTATATACCATGCCCCTGGCATTATAGAACTTATGGTTTAGCAGAGGATAGGGGCAACTAACCAATTACAATAAAATAGTGTAAAGACCAGGATAGAATATAACAGAAGTGGGCAATTAAACTCAACAAGGTCTCAGAAGATGTCTTCCAAGGAGTAGAAACTTAAGACCTGAATAGGCTAGCCAGGCAAAGTTTGCAGAGAAGGGTGTGCACTCCACATCCTTTATAAAATTAAAATTAAAAATGCATAAGCAATAAGTTTGACAACTTTTTAGTGACAATGTGAAAGCTAGCATTCAAGGAACATATTAAAGATCTTCAGATGTGTGAGAATATTTAGTCTTATTTTTTTTAATTTTTAAATGTTTATTTATATAAGAGACAGAGAGGCAGAGAGTGAGCAGGAAAGGTCAGAGAGAGAGACACACACAGAATCCAAAGGAGGCTCCAGGCTCTGAGCTGTCAACACAAAGCCTGACACGAGGCTCAAACTCATAGACCATGAGATCACGACCTGAGCCGAAGTTGGATGCTTAACCAACTGAGCCACCCAGGCGCCTCTGTTTAGTTCTATTTCTTGAAAGAGGACAATGTCATCTGTGGGTTTTGTTGTTTCAATCCTAGAGAAGTCAGTGGAGTTTGGAGTAGATCGTCAAAGCTCAATATATACCTGTCAGAGTTCTATAGCATTATACTATAATAGCTCAGGGTATGCCTGGGTAAGATTAGTATCTATCACATATTGAGGCCCTGAATAATCATGGAGATTATTTACAATTTTTATATCTTCTTGTTGAACTATTCCCTTTACTATTATGTAGTGTTCTTTACCTCTTGTTATGGTATTTGTTTTAATGTCTATTTTGTCCAGTATAAGTATTACTTCTTCAGTGTTCTTTTGACATCCATTTGCATGATAAATATTTCTCCATCCCTCACTCTCAATCTACAAATGTCTTTAGTTCTGAAATGAGTCTCTTATAAGCTGCAAGTATATGGGTCTTATTTTTTATTCACTCTGTCATCCTGTGTCTTTTGATTGGAACATTTAGTCCACTTACATTCAAAGTATATAAATAGATATATATCTATTGCCATTTTATTACTTGTTTTGGGACATGGAGATTACATACTGCATGGAGATTACAAAATGTGAAAGGAAGAGAACCATTTTCTACTAATCTAGTTAATAACAATCCAGTCTATTTATTTGTATCTATCTCTACATATATATATGATATACTATCAGAATCTTGCATATGAATAGCTATGTATTCCTGCACCCAAAAGTTATAGAGTGATGCTTCAAAGGCTGTTGAATCACATATTTTTCCCTCTTGGTCCTTGGTTTTGATTTCTAGAGAGATAAAAAAAAATTATTGCTGTGAATGTCTTAGGAGAATTATCATCCTAGTGTGAAATGATCGTTGATATTCCTGACTACTTTTTACAAGCAAAATAACAATTACAAGGGATAAATTTAATTTCTGTATTTAGTTTTCATACATGGTATTTGTTGTATAAAATACCATTGGCCAGGATACCTAGATCTCTTCATTTAATTCCAGACCTGCTTTTAATGATCTCTTATCCTTTGACCTAATAAATCACATGTTGTCTTAGACCATTATGACTTTATAAAATATAGATGGTGTTAATAACCACAAAACAAGTAACAAAATGGCATTGAATACATATCTATCAAGTATTTGAATGTAAATGGACTAAATGCTCCAACAAAAAGATACAGGATGACAGAGTGGATGAAAAAATGAGACCCATCTACCTGCACAGCTTACAAGAGACTCATTTCAGACCTAAAGACAGACTATAAGAGACTCATTTCTCTCTCTCTCTCTCTCTCTCTCACACACGCGCACACACACACACACACACACACACGAACTATATAGTCCAATATCACTGATGAACTTAAATGCAAAAATCTTTAACAAAATACTAGCAAACACAATGCAACATTACATTAAAAAGATCATTTACTGGGGTACCTGGATGACTCCGTTGGTTAAGACCCAACTTTAGCTCAGGTCATGTTTTCTTGGTTCACAAGTTCCAGCCTCACATTGGGCTCTCTGCTGTCTGTGCAGAACCCTTCAGATCCTTTGTTCCCCTCTCTCTCTCTCTCTGAATATAAACATTAAAAATCATTCACCATGATCAGGTGGGGTTTATTCCCAGGATGNAGTGCAGAACCCTTCAGATCCTTTGTTCCCCTCTCTCTCTCTCTGAATATAAACATTAAAAATCATTCACCATGATCAGGTGGGGTTTATTCCCAGGATGCAAGGGTGCTTCAATATTCACAAATCAATCAATGTGATACATCACGTCAATCAGAGGAAAAGATAAAAATCAAATGATCATTTCAATTGATGCAGAAAAAGCATTTAACAAGGTACATCATCTATTCATGATTAAAACTCTCAACAAAGTAAGTTTAGAGGAAACATACTTCTACATAATAAAGGCCATATAATGAAAAACGCATAGCAAACATCATACTCAGTGGGGAAAACTGAGAGCTTTCCCCTTAAGGACAGGAACAAAACGAGAATGTCCACTCTCACCAATTTTATTCAGCATAGTACTGGAAGTCCTAGCCACAGCAGTCAGACAACAAAAAGAAAAATAAAAGGCATCCAAATTGGTAAGGAAGAAGTAAAACTTTCACTATTTGCAGATAACATGACACCCTGTAGAAGAACTGAAGACTCGACCAAAAAAACTACTAGAACTAATAAATGAATTCAGTAAAGTTGCAGGATACAAAATCAAGAGGCATACTTAAGGTTAAAGCCTATGTTTCTGTCTGCTCCTCACTTCCTGGCTTGGATGTGCACCTATGGTATCCACACTGCAACCTTGAAAGCAGAAAGATTGAAAGAGTCCAAATTCTGATGGCACCATTGAGGCACTGCACCAAACTTGGGACTACCAACCTCCAGACTTCTTTTTATGGAAGATAAAGATCTTATTGTTCAGGCCACTCCAGATGGTAATGCACTGTTTCTAGATGAAAGCATTCTAACTGCTTACAAGGGATAAGGAGCAGATCTGGGGTGATCATTAAAAGGCATTTTATGATGTGTAAATGCTATTGCCTTCAAGAGCAGAAAATATCCCTAACATAAATTTCCTAATTTTGATAAAATATATATCTACCAGTATTGGTGATGATTCTTAATATTATATTTATATCACAAAAATTTTTTATTAACTCTCTTTATTTTCTATAGTTGTTTTTAATATCTTGCTTTGCCATCCATAAATCGTGTATCAGTATTCCTTTATGGGCTTCTCTTTATTTTAGAAAGTTTCAAGTACAGATGTGAACTGCATAGATCCATTTATGACAATTTTTTTCCATAAGCACAGTATAGTACTATAAATATATTTTCTCTTATGATTCTCTTAATATTTTCCCCTAGATTACTTTGTATATTGTATATTGTAGGAATAAAGTATATGATACATATACAAAATATGTGTTAATTGACTGTTGATGTTATGGGTAAGGCTTCTAGTCAATAGTAGGCTATTAGTTTTCGAGGCGGGGTGGGGGAGGAGTCAAAGCTCCTAACCCCTTGTTCAGGGGTCAGTTGTATGTGCTTCTCCTAAATATCGGGTTATAATTTTCTTTCAGCACTCATCAGACATTTATGTTTATATGTGTGTGAGGGGATGTTAGAAGATATAGGATCATATAAAAGAATGAAAACATATAGTTCATGCGCACAGGGAATGCACATTCTAATAGAAATTTGACCTGTATATAAATAATCACAGACCAAATAGTCAAGGTAAAAATTTGACCGAAGAGCTATACTCCATGAAAGGAGGGATGGCTTCAGGAAGGCTTCACAATGGAGTTTAAATTTCATGATAGTTACGATTTTTTTTAAATGGAATGGGGAGAGTATGTCCCATAACTCTCTGTATTTATAATATATTTCCTCCTGCAAATCACACGTCCCTGGCTTGGAGACTGATTGGTTTTACTGGAGTGAGGGTCTTACAATGGGATACAATAGTCAGTGTGGGCTGTATCTTGAAGAACATAATTGAGCATCTGTAATTTGTTTCCATTTTTCTTCATTCTGTTTCTGTTCAACTGATCCAAGTTGTTTTATCTGAGTTTTTGTCATATGATATCATTTGCTGAATTTGTGTCCAACCTAGGAGACTATGTAAATGTACGTTTGTGGGGGGATTTTAGTGGAAGAAACAAGCCTACTTTCCTGTTTCTTAACATCAGACTATTTTTGCGAAGTTATTTGCTCTTAGTAACAGAGCCTTTGTATTTCCTAAAATTCTTCATGCTCCCCTCCCCTGGAAATTTGAAATCCAAGACTAGAGTCATGTATTTAATCAGCTTGACTCTAGCTGTATTCGAAATTTTGTGAACACCAATGGTGTCAGGAGCTGTCACATATATTTAGCTATGGTTCAGCTCTCTAGGATATAAATATTTTCATTCAGGGGCTTCTGGTACTAAGTAGCCATTCATTTATTTATTGATTTAACACAAGATTTTTAGCATACCTTGAACCAGGTCGTGTTCTTGGTCCTGAAGATATAACAGTGAATTTGAAAACCAAAGTCCTTCTTCTCATGGGGATTAAATTCTAATGGTAGCTCTGATTAGCTTGAAAATAAAACAGCTATCAAATTCTGCTCAAATGTCGTTTTCTCAAGAGAGCCTTCTCATTTTTCAGGCTGTTCCCATATTACACTGTTAGCTCTACTGCTTTTTTCTCCCTCATAGCAATGATTTGCTCTTCCCTTTGTCTCTCTGTCTATTCCTATTTCTCTTTTCCCCAGTCCCCTCAATAAGCTGTGAGCTAGAGGGCAAGGACCAATATTTTATCATCTTTGTATTAAAAGAAAATATATTCATCAGATCTTTACAAGTGAATGAATGAATACAGCTAATATTTGGTAATCACTATGTTTGTTAAAACTTTAGGGGCCACGTCATCAAAATTTCTCCCTCAATGTGTCATGAAATTCAGTGTGTATGGATTTCTAACCATATGAACCAAACTTGATGTCCATAACACAGCATGGAGGTTTGATGGTACATATTTAATTAACAATCAGAAGTTTAAAAATGCCTTCTCCTGAACTTCCGGACCATAAAATATGTGTCTTAAAATACCATTGTAGGGAAATGTAGGGAATGGCTCCAAATGTTCCAGAAGACCAGCTCACTAAGCTGAGAATTTCCAGAACTTGATGTTAATATGTATAGCTAACCTGGTCATGCAACATCATACTTTTTTTTAATTCTACTTTGATACCGGAATCTGCAGAGGTGTATACAAGGAAGCTGCTTCCCAGAAATGACATTAAAATTGAGTCCTGGGTGCCTGGGTGGCTCAGTCTGTTGAGTATCTGACTCTTGATTTTGGCTCAGGTCGTGATCCAGGGTTGTGGGATCAAGCCCCGTGTCAGAAGCGTGGAGGCTGCTTAAGATTCTTTCTCCCTGCCCCTCTTGCATGTGCACAGTCTCTCAAATAAAAAAAATAAAAATGAGTTGTAAAGGAAAGTGGTAGTTGAACAATCTACTTCACTTTCACCATGCCTATTACACTGGGGGGAAATAACTACGAGAACTTTAGTAGCAACGACCTACAAGACCAGTACTGGCCTCAAGTAGAGTCAGCTGTATTCAAGTTCACTATGTCCAGGCTGTAGTCAGTCTAGGGAAAAGTGATTTGATTGCTGAAGTGAGAAGTGAGAAGTGAATACAGCTAATATTTGTTGTATAATTTGCTGTATAATGTGATAAATGAGAAGTGAATACATTTTGCCTCCATGTTGTATATATAGGGCTTCCTTAGAAAGTGGAAAGTATTACCAAAGATGTCATTTGGTGACTTATAAAATACCAGAAACTTTAGAAAATTCTCTTACGTATTACCTCATTTAATCTTTACAACTCTGTAAAGAAGGTATTTTACTGACATACTGCAAGTTGGAAAATGAGGAATCATTAAGTCGTGTACCTAGTAAATTGGCAGTACCAGAGTGAAAGTCCAAAGTTCCAAGGTTGCTTCAGTGAGGTCATTTAATATAAAAGTAGGCATTTTAGAAGCAATAGTAAATACCAAAAATCAGTTCTGACAATACATTGTGCTGATAAACATGCTGGGTGAGACTGTAACTTTTTTGTGTGGAGGTGAGGGTGTGAAGAAAGGTAGAGTGCTTTAATGAAATAGTTAAGGGGAGGGGATTAAAGAGAAAAGAGGAAGCAAGAAAGAATTTCCTATTCTTTGAGGAATGTAAGCTTCTCACTAATTTTATATACACTGTATTAGTGCTGGCATGGTGCAGGAAAACTATTTCAGCAACAAATTTTAATACTATTTAATATTCATGGGGCTGAGTTTGCAATCCACTCCATTTCTCATTACCATTTCAAGGGTTTTAAAAATAAACATGTGTTGTAATTAAGCTACAATTATTATATTGCTATTGTTCAGTTGTAAGTCCAGAATCCAAATCTGGGTTAATTCTAAGATATTTCAAAGAAAAAATTTTTTAAGTAGGCTTCATGCCTTACACTCAAATTCACAACTCTGAGATCAAGACCTGAGCTGAGATCAAGAGTTGGATGCTTAACACACTGAGCCACCCAGGCGCCTCTACTTCAAAGAAATTTGTATTCACAATTTTCAAATCACAATTTAATAACTTCTTTCTAATCTCTAAAACTTATTAGAGCTAGACAAATGCTTACCATCAAAATGCTTCAAGTTTTCTCATCTATAACATGAGGGAGTTAAAGAAATAATTCTGAAATCTGGCTGACGATTAAAATAAAATTGGGAGCTTTTGTTTTTAATAATTAAAAAAGCTTTTGAATGGTTTTATATTTACAGCAAACTTTATGATATAATCCAGAGAGGCCCCACATCCCCATACCCATTTCCTCTTATTAACATCATATATTCATATGGTGCATTTTTTGTAATTAATGAACCAGTACTAACACATGATTATGAAGCTACACTCTATAATTTATTCAGGTTTTCTTACTTTTTATCTTATGTCCTTTTTCTGTTCCAGAACCCCATCCAGGTTACATTACATTACATTTTTTCTGCTAGAACCCCGTCCAGGTTACATTAAGTCATCATGTCTCCTTAGGCTCCTCTCTGTGGTCATAGATTTTTAGACTTTATCTTTCATGAGAAATACAGGCCAGGTATTTTGTACAATGTTCTTCAACTGGAAGTTAACTGATTTTTTTTCATAGACTTGAGCTTTAAGTTTGGGGGAAGAAGACTGGCGATTTTCTAAAATATACATTTTTGTACTTGTTTCTAAGTTGGTGGTTCTGGGGTGGGACCCAAGACTTTAAAATTTTTCAAAATCACTTCAGGGTTCAATCATTGATTACACTGTCTCTTCTGGTAGGTGCTATTTGCTATGTCTAATAATAACCTGACATGGGTTAAGGACTAAGGTTTGAGGATATAATCTTTCTTCAATTCTCAAAAATCTTTAGTTATTATTTATTTCTTTTGATATTCTCGCCTTTCTTTTCTTCTGAAACTCTATATGTATCATTAAGTTAACATATTCTCCAGGTCTCTTAACTTGTGTGTGTGTGTGTGTGTGTGTTTCTCTCCTCCATCCTGAAGGAATTTCTCAGAACAATCTTAAGATTTACTAATTTCTCTTCACAAATGTGAAGAATTTATTCCATAGAGTGCATTTTTAAGATTTCCACTTTCTTCATGTTCAAACTTTTTTGAGATAGGTTTTTACTTTACTATTTCAAAAGGAATTTTTTAATTTTTATTTTTAATAGATTTATTCCTTCATTAAGTGTTTTAAAACCTTTGTCAAATAGCTCCATTAATTTTATTTACGGAGGCGTCTGGGTGGCTCAGTCCGTTAAGTGTCTAACTTCAGCTCAGGTCATGATTTCATGGTTCATGAGTTCGAGACCCACGTCCGGCTCTGTGCTGACAGAGCCTAGAGGCTGCTTAGGATTCTATGCCTCCCTCTCCCTCTGTCCCTCCCCTGCTTGTGCTCTGTTGCAAAAATAAATAAACATTAAACAAATTATTTACAAAGAATTCAGGCTTGGGGCACTATGGTTTTTGTTTGCTTTTCTTAACATTAGAGTTCTTTGTGTGTCTTTGGATTTTAGGATACATTTTATTTTAACTGGAGAGGAATTTTTTTCTTACCTAGTCATTTTCAGTACCTATAGATAGCCTGGCACTCCTGAGCTACCAATCCACAACCAAGTTTAATAACACCATTTTAAGGCTCCTGCTGTGGGTAAATATTGCGGATATCAAAAGTCCAGCCACTAAAGTCAGCTAGCAACTTGATTTGATTCCTAGGTTTGAGTTTTCAGACATCCATACAGTCACTGTTTTCTACGTAGCCAGGTTTCTAGCCTTTTTATTCAGACTCTGTTCACATGTGTGGGAGTCCTGGCCCACTCCTGGGTTCAAGGAGTGAATCTGGTTTTGTCCTTTTCCTGTACAGAGTACTGAATTAGTTACCAAGTGCTGTTTAACACAGTACCACAAACTTAGTAGGCTAAAACAACACACATTTGTCATCTCACCATTTGGTAGATAAGGGATCTGAGCGTGAGTTGCCTGGGTCTTGTGACCAGGAGTTTCTCAAGGCTGCATTCTAGGTATTGGCCAGGCTGCCTTCTGACTGGACAAGTAAATATGTTAAAGCTCATTCAATTGTTGGCAGAATTCATTTTTAGCAGCTATATGACTGAAGACCACAACTCCTTGAGAGCTTTTGGTTCAAACCCACTCTCAGATCCTTGAAGCTGCCCATAGTTCTTTGCCATGAGGACTTCCCCAACATGGCTGCTCATTTCACCAAGCCTGCAAAAAGAGTCTCTCTCCTTATGGAGTGCCCAGTTCCTCTTTAAAGGGCTTTTACCTGATATCCTTAAAGTTACACCTACCCAGGATAATCTCCCTTTTGATTAACTCAACATCCTCCAGATTTGTGGTCCGAATGTAAGAAAATTCCCTTTATCTTTGTCCTATTCTAATGGCTAGAAGCAAGACAAAGTCCTACCTACACACAAATGGAGGGGATTATAAAAAGCATGATGCCAGGAGGTGAGAATGATGGGTTTGTCTGTCTGTTGCAACCACCTTTAGTCCAAAGACCACTATCTGTGTCTAGTCCTGGAAGTCACAACCCTTGGCCCCCACTTGGATCCCTGTTTTGCATTTTGGTCCTATTTCTAGTTCAAGAGGATGTTTACCTTATTTCTTAATTTCTCTATGTGTCTACTTGGTATGCTTTATTCTTCTATATTGTATCAGTCATTAATTTTTGTGTGAAACACAGGTTATGTAAAAGCATAAACTTAGAAAGCCATTTTACTCTATCCATGTTTTGTAAAAATTCCCACTTGATCAGGGTTGTAACAAGTTTCTGAAGCTCTAGGTATGTTTTAACAGTAAGGAAGTTTTAACCAAATGGTTTTGGGAAGAAGGTCTGATAGACAGGATTATTTATGGCATGAAAGGGTAAGTAATTGGTAAATAAAACTAGGTGCATCTAGCCATCACATTTAAAAACAATTTTAAAAGTAGTTTGTGTCTGCTTTATAATAATAACCTCAACTTCCAATTATACCCTGGAAAGACCCACGCAGTCTTGATATCCTCACATTATAGAAATATGTTGTCACGGAAGTAGGTTCTTTTCTACCTGGCTTGCCGTTTTTATGAAATATTCCTTCACACAGTTTATTTACTAAAACATAGTTCTTTGCTACATGAAAATAAGGAAAGCAACGAATGAAAAACAAGGCAAGAATAGAGATATTCGAAACAGGATTCCAAATATAAAGTAAAATATGCACAGGTAACATAATAAGGCTGAACACTAGGGCCAAAGTCCTGGGTGTTTATTGTTTTTCATTGACACAGAAATCTACTTACTTTGCAGACCTTGGGAGGGTCAGGCTTAGGGCTGACACTTAAGACAAGCATATTATACTTAACAATTTTATTTTAAAGCCAAAGTCTGAGAAAGTGAAGCACTATGATCTCAAGAGTACTACATGAAATGAGTCAGAAATACTTGCTTATACCAATCTTCAAAGTCAAGTCCCTTATTTCTTTTCTGAAAACAATACAATTAATTTTTTTATGTTAAAAAGCAGAGGGTGTAATCCTAAAAAAAAAAAATAATAACGGATTCTGGGAGTCTTTAACCTTTCCAATAAATGCAAGTTGACTATGCAGATTAATTCATGTTTACTTTGGGAAGCACACAGACCATGGTACCAGGATGATGAAATACAGGTTAGGAAACTTTGATATTTTAGAATTATGTTCGATGGATCTGAGAGCTGGTATAGATAAGTGATAATAAAAAGATGGATGAAGATTAGCATCTATAAAAGTGTAAAGCGGATATGGTAAACATGACCACATTCACCTAGTTCTGAAAGAGCTGGTTGGTATTGCCTGGAGCTGGCGACATATTTAGGTTAAATAAATTATGGTGCTATAATTGCAATATATGATAAAACTCTTTAGTTCCAGGAGGCATTATAGGCTAAATATAGAAAGGCTGTAATAAGTAACACCTGCAAAATCGGTGGGAAAGGAAGCTGTTGTGGACACAGCCTTACCTTTGATGTCATGCAGCACCACCTTCCTCTCCTTTAAAGTCTTGGTTGCATCACTGAGACTCGATATCGGGCTATATAATAATCCAATATGGCAAAGTTTCCAGTTCTCAAGGCCAAAGGCCAAAACATTTACTACATCCATAAGTTTTATACAACTAACTCTGAACAGTGTTCATCGTGAAGTTTTGGAAATTATTTTAAAAGATTTAACGTATAGGGTACTAGATTAGAGAGCAAAGTTTCATTGATGACATCTTCTAAGAATGAAAATAAATATTGCTTTAGAAGGACATACAGAATAAGCTAATGATGTGTACAATCATGTAATCAAAATTATTAAAAGTATAAGCTTTTTTCGGCTTGCCTTTTATATAAGATATTCTTTTAGACAATTAAAAAAAATCTTTTGATGAGAATCTGGAAGTTGTCAGGTGATCTAGCCATCTCCATTATCTCCACAGTTTCAGAAATCCCTCTTTGTTCCTCCGAGAGTTCTTCTCCGTTACAATTTGAGCCATAGGTTAACATTTTCTAACACAGTCTATAATGCATAAAATCAAATTATGATGAAAATGGAAAAAAATTATTTTGCACACATTAAAAATTATGAAACATGAAAGTAATTTGCACACATAAAAACAGTGATGATGGCACATAAGCATAGAGCATACAAATGAAACTGAAAGCAAGATGTTTAGAAGGTAATAGGAAAGGAAGAAAAAGAAAAAGGAAAGAACAAAAAGGAAAAAGTGGAAAAATGATAGTGTGCCTGTTTGTATCTTACAGACTTTGTGTACGATCTTCATTTTGCATGCTCTCAGGTTTAGTGTTCTTACAAATGCAAGTCAGAGTCCACAGAAATCAGAAATTAAAATAATGGCAAAACTTTAAAATTGGATATATGGAAAATTACGTTCCTCTTATCACAAAGCATCTTTGTACTGTGCTTGCTTATTGAGCAGTTGTTCTGGGGTAAAAGAGACACACAGCAATACACAGGGGCATATTCCACACATATATAGTAATGCATTTTCTTTCCAGAAGTCTGACAAAAATCTCACCTGATGCTCAGTTTATATGTTTTTATTAAGCAAAGGAATGCGACATAAATTTTAGAAAGTTTTGCATAAAATAAAAGTTATCATTTTTGCTTAATTTCTAAGGACTTTTTTAACCAAGAGTTTACATGTGTATTATCAAAACAAAGGCTTGCAATTGCTTGAACAATAGCTTGAAGCTTCACACTTGAGGGAACAGAGCTATTAAAGTAATGCTTAAGTTCTCTTATGTCAGGTCATTATGTTATGTTTAATGTTTATTATTTTTAGGTTTTTAAAATGCAAGTTAAATAAAAAGCAAATATAGAGAGCGGTCATCTCCTTAGGCCAGGTACAATGACTGAGAACATATTTCTAGCGTTTTTCACAAAATTTCAAATTTCTAATCTGCAAAGAAAGCAAGCACATTCTTTTTGGAAATAGGCATTTGAAAGGCTCTACATCAGTGAACATTCTAAAGAATGGACTTTAGATCCTGGACTTACTAAATATAGGAACATTAATAAAATGAGAACAATTATGTTTATTAGTATTTTTCCCATTTATCATTAAGCAATAACATATACAATAAAAAAATTTCTGGTTTCTTATCCAAGTGTGGAGTATCCCAACCTATTTCTGAAATTCGGTTCGGGGGAAGAAAAGAATGTCCTGACTTGGCTTTTTTTTTTTTTTTCAGTGTTTAAACCTGCAACATTTGTGCGCAGTGGCGGCATTTCAGCTTCTGGAATTTCTGCTTGACATGACTTTTGCTTTTCTAAAAGCTGTAACGTAAACAATTATGCTCCCGTCGTATATGTATTTATTGAATACAATGCCAATCAGCCTTAGAGAAAAATCGAGCAACACTGTTAGGTTTTCCTGTCCCAAAAGCTCACAATCTACCATCAGACTCTTGAAGGAGCTTGGCCTCTCGGGTCTGAGGCGCCGCAGGAAGGCTGCTCCAGTAGGCCTGGGTACGCAAAGTTGCTTCCTGGCCGGAACGCCAACTTGGCAAATATCTGCTGCTGGCAAACACAGATTAGTAAGGATAAAGTCGCCACAGACTCAACCGAGCAAAGCATAAATGGCCCTTTCAGCTCGAGCCTGCAAGGATGGCTGTTAGTGAGCCCAGCAACCCAAATTACTTTTTTCCGGGATCCCCAAACTCGAGTGTTTGTTTTAACGCTTTCGTATTCACGAGGCAGGTGCCTAACTCTCCTCCCTCGATTTCTTTCGCGTACCCCCTCTACCTCCTTGCCCAAGTTCAACTTTTTAACGGGTGCAAGAGGAGCGCAGTAGGCTAGGACACTGGGAAGGTGAGAGAAGTGGCGCTACCACCTCGTCGGTTCGTTCTGCGCTAGCGTGATGGGGGGNGGGGCCACGTGCCAGTCCCAGGGTTCCCAGCTCCGCGCGAGCTGACGGCTCCCGAGCGCCGCGGCTTACCAGCCGAGAGCCGCTCCGCCGGCGAGCATCCCTGTCCCAGGACCTGCCCCTCGCCCAGCCTGCGAGCGCGCGGCAGGAAGGCGCGTCCGCACCCATGCCCCAGCCGGGGGAGCGCCCGGCGTTCGCGGACCCAGGCGTGTGATGAGGCGCTGAGCGCGTGGCCTCCGCGTGGTGCCCAGCTGAGCTGGAGGCGGGAGCAGAGGGGCGCGCTCCAGCTCTTCGAGCCGTGCGCTGGGCGGGGCGCGGCTGGGGTGGGGGGGGCGGCCACCCGCGGGGAGCAGCGGAGGAGCAGGCGCGCTGCGGCCCCGAGGGAGGGCACCGTTAAAGCTTTGCCATCAATCGTGAGCCCTGTGAGTCCGTCCTAAGCTAACACACTAACGCTACAGCCTCCCTCACGCCCCCAAACCACCGAAGGCGGCGACACCTGATCTAGCGCACAAACACGGGTCCCTTCTGTCCCCGGATACAATTACGCGGCCGACACACACTCAAACTCACGCGCAGCAGCCAAGAGCCGAGGTGAGTAGAGGGACCGCGCCGTTCCAGCCGGCCGAAGGGGGGCGGGCTGGGAGGAGGAGATGGGCGTCGTTTGCTCCTAGAGGTGAGTGCTTAGCGAATGGCTACGATCCAGGGGCGGGGGAGAGGGGGGTTAGGGATTGGAAAGTGCAGATGGGGCTGGGCTGAAGGAAATAGGGAATGGGGGAGTGGGGTTGGGGGGCAGGGAGAAAGGTCAAGGTTGTGGGGCTGTGAGAGAGACCTTTCCCAGCTACCCTCGGTCGCTTCTGTACTCCTTCCCTCTCCCATATGGCACCGGTTTGAGGGTCTCCTCGAATTTGTGTGTGAACTTGGAGAGAGACGGGAAGAGATACCTGCGCGCGGATCTGGTGTAGGACTTTGCACTTGACCCTGGAGGGACGGGCATCGGGGAGCCCCGAGGCCCGAGCGGCTGCGGGCAGGGACGGGGTGCGGGAGGTTTCGGACCTCTCCCAATAGTCTTCTAGTTCGTCCTCTCCCTAAAGGCGAACTGGATGTGTTGGGGGCGGGGAGCGTCTCGGAGCTGCTCGCGCGCGCGGGGACGCCCACGCTCGCACGCTCACTCCCACTCTCTCCGAACCTTGGAGCCCCTAGCGGAGCCCGCGTGGCCGCGCGACCCCCTGGGCGCGTGCGGGGCGGCAGGGCTGCGCGGCGGACGGAGCCCTGCGGCGTGCCCTGGCGCTCCAGAAGCCTGTGCCGGCTGCTGAGGTTCGGAACGAGTCGAGAGAAGGACGCGCTGCGGGAAGTAGGGCGCCTTTCTCGGGCTGGCGGAGCGGCGAGGGGGCCTGGGGTGCTTGATTAGGGCTTGTCCGGGGCGAGCCGCGTCGGCAGGCGAAAGTACGTGCAGTGCGACGGGTTAAAGGACAGGCAGAGGCGGCGAAGGGCGTCCCCAATCTGTATGTGTAAACTCACTGGTTTAATTTCAGGTGTATAAAGTTGCGTGGGGTGAATGTACTACTCTGCAGCACTTCTTTGGGGAAGGAACCGCCTCTGTATCTTTCCCATCACCTTAAAACATACAGGGACACGGGGGAGGGGAGAAGGTGGGAGAACTTCTGGGTGTCCCGAAGACCGACTCTTTGGAAGGCTAGATTGTGTTAAGTAGCCATTCTTTTTTTTTTTTTTTTAATGTTTTATTTATTTCTAGGAGAGAGAGACAGCGTGAGCAGGGGAGGGTCAGAGAGAGAGGGAGACACAGACTCTGAAACAGGCTCCAGGCTCCGAGCTGGCAGTCAGCACAGAGCCCGACGCGGGGCTCGAACCCACGAACCGTGAGATCATGACCTAAGCGAAAGTCGGACCCTTAACCGACTAAGACACCCAGGCGCCCCATGTGTTAAGTAGCCATTTTTAAGAAGGAGAGGGCGAATCACACACGAGGACGGTGGTGAGCGGCGTTCTCAACCGGGAGTGACCCCGAGTCACCTCTGTCGTGAGTCAGTCTTAGTAATAGGGACAGCCTTTTATTTGAGGTGGGTTCCACCCAGAAAAGATCAAACAACAAACAAACAAGCAGCACTACTCTAAAATGCCTCAATCCCCCGGGCTGTCACCTTGTACAATGAATTTTTCAAGATTAATGGCCCGAAGGTGTGGCTGTTTGGCTTTATGCCAAACCGTACTTTTTCTGGCAATTTCATGTTCCGAAAACAGTCTCCACTCAGAATTGCTGTTCTTTATATCCTTGGGGGGTAGGGGGGAGAGGAGAATTGCCATTTGTAGGAAGGATAGAAAATCCTTTTAAGTTGGTATTCTAATCATATTAGAATTAATCACACTTTGGAGGTTTTTACATTAATTGAAGAGTCATGCACCTCAATGTTATATGATAAGGGAATTCAGAACTTTGTTAACTGAGTAAAATCATAAATCAGCAGGTTTTGTTTTTGTGTTTGTTTTTGTGTTCCCCCAGTCCCAGAGTGGATTTAGTTTTCTCCTATAGAAACTATCTACTGGCGGTTAGTTTGAGGTTTTGCTTTAGGAACAGAACTCTGTTCAGCATCTATTCTAGATAAGTCCAGTGGCAAAAAATACTCTGGTATTGTTTGATTTGCCTGCCACCCACAAAATAAAATTGACATCTAGTGTTGTGTGATTTAGTGTCATAGCACTGCTAAAAAACGACAGTGAAGCAAAGTGCCTAGACATTTGGTAAAAGCTGAATAGTGTATTATTAGCTGGGCATAACTGAGTAGAAACAATACTTCTGACTTTTTCTGGCTAAAACTACTGTAGAGATTTAAACTCTCCTTCAATCTATAATTTCCAGAGCTTTATGCTTGTTGCATTAGGGTAAGTAAACCAGTGGAGTAAAAAAAGATATTTACAACAAAATTTATTTTTTGTAAAATCTATTGTTTGTGTAAAGAGTTTCACAGTTAATGTTTAATCTGAATTACTGAAAACATTTCAAGGTACCTTATCAGCTTAATTACCATTTAAATATTGATAACAGAGGAAGAAAATAACCACATTGCCAGTTATCAAACTCCTTTTTAAAGTTAGTTATTTATCAGATAGTATTGATTTGATGCTATTTAATTCACACTAGGTTTTCAGAATGTGCTAGGAGAATAATAACTTTTGTTTTTTATAATACATAATAATACGTAATTTATGGTTATTGATACCATATGGGTAGTTGCTTATTTAGATAAGTGCATTTTCTCATAGCTGAGCCCTCATGTAATTAACTACTGAAACTTAAAACTCCAGCTCTTAAAACAAAGAACTAATTTCTGAGTCTTACACTCTTACTTGCTTCCCTGGATTTAAGTTGCTTTTTCTGTTGGATTGTTTTTATGAGCATGAATTCATAAAGAATTGAATAGTGCTATTGGTTGAGGTGTATAGAGCTGTTTTTGTTTATAGTAACTGGGCTTAGTCTGCCCTGTTGAAATACTAGATTGGAGACAGAAGTACTATTCTTCCTTTTATGGTTTTTCTGGGTCCTCTTTCTGTTATCGGCTATCACTTTCTACTGTCAAGTTGTGAGTGAGTCTTGCTGCTATATTATCTGTTGTCTTTTTTTTTTTTTTTTCTTCTGTGAAATGATGTGGGCTCTTGCCTGAGTATAAAGCCTGTGGACTTTGTGACAAATACTTGCTGTTCTCATGCTTTATTTCTGGGCTGGATCGTAAACTATATGGCTGAGGTGCCTAGAAGGATGGCCTCTACATAAATGGTTTTAATGTTGTAGTTTATAGAATATTTTGTGTATGAGATCTTAAGAAGAGTGACTTAGTTTCAGACAGTTCAGGCTTGTGAAAAATCTTTGCTTTTCTGAGAAATTGAAGTAGTCCTTAAAAAGGTTGGTTGAGCATCTAACTTTTGGATTTGGCTCAGGTCACGATCTCATGGCTTGTGAGATTGAGCCCCCCATCAGGCTGTACACAGCATCAGGCAGTGCAGAGCCTACTTGGGATTCTGTCTTTCGCCCCCTCCCTCTGCCCTTCCCTCTTTCTCTCTCAAAAGAAATAAATAAACTTTAAAAAAGTTTACTTTTCTTATGGTAGTGCCAGATTATTTTTGTTTAGGAATATGAATACAGTGATGTTTTTTCATACCACTTTCTGCCATTGAAACTAGCTAGCCATATATAATATTGGTAATATTTTCCTATTCTGGAAGCCAGGAATAAGAGGTGTGATTTGATAATCTTGATAACCATATTTGAGGCTAGATCAATCATTTCAATATTATTTTGCATACTTACCTATGGAGGAACTACATAATCAAATTAGTTTGAATAAATTAGTTTAACTTAGTCTTGAAAACAGTAGTAATCAATATCTTCCCAATCTAAAGCACTTCACAAACATTCGTTCTTCTATTCAACAAATATTTATTAAAAGCATACTGTGCTCTTGTGCTCTGGGGATATACAGACACATAAGAGCCTGGAAAGGCTCTGGGTGTAAGAGGTTCAGTTAGAAAGAAAACACAGTAGTTTCAATAAATGCAAAATAGTGCTGTAAGGTCTATGAGTGCTGTGATAAAGATACACAGAGTACTCTGAACAGGCATTTGGAAGTGATCAGAAGACTAGAGAGGCTTCATAGAGAAGGTGACATAAAAGTCAGTAGAAGTCAAGGGCAAGATCATGAGGGGCTGTTTGCCATCATAAGGAATATTGGCCATTTTCTGTTCAAGTGTGTTTCAATCAAAGGAGTGATATGATGAAAAGACAGCTCTCACAGCCACCTAGAAGGGTGGATTTGAGGAATAAGAGATAGGAACAGCAGTCTAAAAGGTATTGGAGTGATCTTGTTGAGGACCTTATACCACAGTGGTAGCAGTGAGATGAAGAAAACTGTTTGGTCACACAGATGTTAAGGTAGGAGGATCTCTAGGATTAGGTGAGCACTTTACATGACGAGTGACATAAGAGTATGGAATAGGGACTTTAAAAGGTTAGAGGAACAAGGATGATGATAGAGTTGTTTTGGACATGAAGTATATGAAGTACCTTTGGAAAATCCAGTTCTGACCAGAGTGATCTTGACTGGATAGATCAGGTAGATAAATGGATGGATGGGTAGGTAGGTAGGTAAATGGATGGATAGATGGATGTATGAATGCACTGATTTAACATTTTTCAGTATATGGTGGTTGTACCAAAAAAAAAAAAAATGAAGTGGGTAAGTCTTCCAGGGCTGGGGGCAGATAGGAAGAGGAGTAAGATAGAGACAGAGGCCTAGGGAAATCCTAAAGTTTAAGTTGGTGAGAAACAGGGAGCCAGAAAGAATGAGAAGTACAGATGAAAGGCTGGAGGACAATTATTTTAGGAGCTGAGAAGGAAAGGAGTTCAAGATGAGTTCAAGAAGTTAGATCAGATATTAAAATGAGGGGTGCCAGATAGTCCTGGTTCTGCCCCTGACTAGCTCTGTGACCTTAAACTTAGAATTTAGTTCTCACCTACAAAAAAGAGAATCCAAGTGCCTATACCATATGGCTATTGTGAGGATCAAATGAGATGAAGTCTGGGAAGCTCCGTGCCTAGGAGCTTATTGGTTGTGTTCAATAAATGCTAGCTGTATTTTAGGAAAAGCTGAACTTGGATTTGGTGATAGTTGGTTTGTAGAGACTGTTGCTTTCAACTGTACTCGCTCTCAGGGTTTCAGGAGGGTGATTCAAGGTATGTTTCAGATGAAAACTTGATCAGATTTACAGATTTCCTTCCTTTGGAGAGGAAGCCAGTGGAATAGGGGTAATTGGAAATTTTGAAGGGAGCAGAGAGAGCCATTGGAAAGCATTGCTTGGGGAGAGGGTGGGAATTGCATCAAGAGCTCTGGGAAAGCCCCTGTGGTCTTCACAACAAGCCACACCTCCACCAGCCTGGAGGGTTCTATGGCACACAGGTTGTTTTTTAAAAACCTCTAGTGATCAAATCATAGATATTTTAAATCTTTTGTTAAACTCTTTTCGGTACTCTAAGTGTTAGATAATCTAATAAGGACATGGATTATTCGTTTTAAAAAAGTTTGAACAAGACAAATGACATTAAAACTGAATAAAACATTTAATATGATAATTCAGAAGGCACTTCTATATCTTACAGGGTCTGAAAAGTCAATACTGTGGGAAGCAATTATTAACCTGTATAGTGCACTGATTCCCTAATTTAAAAAAAAAAATCGATCTACTAGTAGTAATACTTAAAAATACTTTTTTCCTTAGGATTTTCTCTATTTGGATGAGGTAATGCTTTATATTAGTTATAAATATCTAAAATTAGACTTCTATTTTAATATGTACGTACAGTTTTTACCCTGTAATTAGTGCGCACTTGGGGGAAATGTTTGCATGTATAAACTGGTTTCGGAACCAATCAACAATTGAACATAATGCATATTATTTACTAATTGGTTGTAAGGGATATTGGTGGTTAATTGGTGATAAATAATATTGACTTTTCTTTTTAGATCAAATTAGTATATATGTTTCAGTACATACTTACAGTTTGTCATTTGTCATTTGTGTATATACCACTTAGAGTACACAGTTTTTAGAATTTCTAATAAATGCTTTTGCGTGAAATGAAATAAGATGTTCAGTATTTTTAAGTTTTTAAATTTTTATTTTTATTTATTCTTACTTTTATTTTTATTTTTATTTTTTTGAGAGGGGGGAAAGGGCAGAGGGAGAGAGAGAATCTTAAGCAGGCTCCACACATGGAGCCCCATGCAGGGCTCGATCTCACGACTGACTGAAATCTTGACCTGAGCTGAAATCAAAAGTCTGACACTCAATCCACTTAGCTACTGAGGTGCACCATAACTTCAATATTTTTAAGGAGAATCATTACATGTGTAGTTTTCAAGTGTTTTATGTGTGTAGGTTTTAATCTCTGATGATATTCTTTACTTGAAATTCTCTAGCCACACTTTTTTTTTTCTTTTCACCCGGGTCTCTGTATTTTGGAGTTGAATCTTGGTGCTTTTTGTTCACTGCACTAACTTCCTCACAGTGTATGGTCTCATTCTTGCAAAGCATAGTGGTCTGTGGAGTTACATGCTGTATATTCACCAACTCAGTTTTAGACCCTGTACTGTCCTGCTCAGTACTGCCTTATGGAGATGCAGACACCAAGCTGAAATTGACTTGGGCGTGCGTGCCATACTTAGGTCAGCATTTCCGAGTGCAGAGCCAAACAAAAATGGATCCTTTGGATTTATGAATGGCAGGAAAATTTACTAACTATGAAAACATTTGGAAAGCCTATGTAGGAACATTTCAGAGATACTATGTTTTGTTCTTAGCCTTGTGCTATTTATCTGTATTGTTAATAATCAAAAGAATCATATTGATTATATTTGCCTTGACTTGATTTAGATAACAGAATTCCAATTCACAAAAAAAGTTTTTCATTATAAATGATTTGGTAAGTATTTGCTTGGTTTTGGAATATTACTGATGCAAAATATGTGTAAATTAGTATGCACTTTTCATTCTGTTTTTTAAGAAAATTAATACTTGAAATATTTTCAGTCATAATTTTTTAGCTGTTTCATGGTCTATAACTAGTTTTAATAAATAATAACTGTAATAGCCATAGGGCTGATTTTCCAAGTGAGTTATTTTGATTTAATAATATGTCTTCATGAATTGTTTTACATTTTTTTTAGTGTTTATTTTTGAGAGAGAAGCAGAGCATAAGTGGAAGAGAGGCAGAGAGAGGGAGACACAGATCTGAGGCAGGCTCCAGGCTCTGAGCTGTCAGCACAGAGCCCTACAAAGGGCTCAAACTCATGAGCTGTGAGATCATGACCTGAGCTGAAGTGGAACGCTTAACTGACTGAGCCACCAGGAGCCGCTCCTGAATTTTTAAAAAATAATTTCCTGTTTGTTTAAGTTTATTTATTTTGAAAGAGACAGAAAGTGGGAGCAGGGGACAGAGAGGGAGAGAGAATCCCAAGCATATTCTGCGCTGGCAGCAATGTGGGACTTGATCCCATGAACCATGAGATCATGACCTGAGCCAAAACCAACAGTCGGCACTCAATCGACTAAGTCACCCAGGTGCCCCTGTCTTTGTGTATTTTTCATTTTTTAAAAAAGAAAGTAGAATCAAGTATAGTTTTGCATGTTCCTGAAAAGTTATATAAAAATTATATAAAATTCAGTTTGTATAAACTGACTCTTATTTATAGAATTTAAAATAAAGGTGATGGGTATACAGATGTTTGATAGTCTTTATACTCTTCTGTATGTTTGAAATATTTTACAGTAAAACATGTGGACAAACGTGGACATTAGGCATATGAGTATACACAGAGACTTTTTATTTAAAGCAAAATCAAAGTAAATCTTTACATAAAAAGAGTTCTACTTTGATTAATCTGTTTTGCAAGTTCAAATTTTCCTACTCTGTTTAAGTGAACACATGCTATCACCACACTGCCACTAACTTGGACATTCTTCTGTACTACATATTTGAATGCAGTCATATTCACCAGAATTTCTTAAACTTCTACATTAAGACAAAGGGTTAATGTAGTCCTCATTATAATGTCCCTTATTCTTGTTTTTTGTTGAAGTTTATTTTGTTTATTTTGAGAGAGACAGAGACAGTGAGAGTGGGGGAGGGGCAGAGAGAAAGGGAGAGTGAGAGAGAATCCCAGGCAGGCTCCGTGCTGCCAGCTCAGATCCTGACATGGGGCTGGAACTCAGGAAGCCATGAGATCATGGCTTGAGCTGAAACCAAGAGCCCCATGCTTAATGGACTGAGCCCCCCCAGGTGCCCCATTATATCCCTTATTCTAATTTTTTTTAATGTTTTATTTAATTTTGAGAGAGAGAGAGAGAGGACAGCGTGAACGGGGGAGGGTCAGAGAAAGAGGGAGACACAGAAGCCGAAGACAGACTCCAGGCTCTGAGCTGTCAGCACAGAGCCCTACGCGGGGCTTGAAACCACGTGAGATCATGACCTGAGCCAAAGTCAGACGCTTAAGACTGAACCACCCAGGCGCCCCAATATCCCTTATTCTAAAGTGGAGGCATCAACAAGAGGATTTTTTTTTTTTATACTAGCAGTGGAATGAATGATCGGGTAGTGCTGCCTTCCTGCTTTGACAGAGCTGCTGTGACACCAGGCAGTTAGTGCAGGCCCTGCAGGCCTTCCCTCTGGGTTCTCATACAGGAAGGCCCTTGTGCTTTACATCGAGTTTGCATTTGTGCTGCTGTACTGGTTGTTCATTTGTACTCAACCAGCCAATCAGGAGAGGAGGGCTTAGAGGAAAACTAGTCCAACAGGTTTTCCCCGTCTATTTAAATGGGGGGAAAGCAGTGAAATTTGTGGATAAGGTCAAGGGTGAAACTATTTTAAGGAATATTAATGCTAATCACTGACTCTTATTTTATCCTGGGTTTTGAACATACTTGGGGGGGTATTTCTGAGAATATATCTTAATGGAGCTAGAGTGAACATAAGGGAAACTGAAAGAACTAAACAAGAAATAGGGAATTAGAACAAGGTAGAGAGAGGGAAAGGAAAAACAATAGTGGAGGAAAAAAAACCCCAGAGGAAGAGGACAAGTGTTTCTGTGTCCTGTCTAGGTTTCATGTAAGCTCTGATCTGAGAATGAGTTTAATTAAAAGAAGCAAACACCTGAAGTCTTCAATATCCAGATTAGGGAACATTCTGCCGGCTCAGGGCTGAGGCTTGGTAGGAATATTCGTGGAAAAATGTTGAGTTACTGTCTCTTAACATTAACTTTATCTTGAACGTATGCAGTTCCTTGAACAATAGTAAAAGGTTATATTCGTATGGCTTTTTTGTAGTTTGCAAATTTCTTACTCGCACTCTTGTTTTATCCTCATTCCTCTCCTGAGGGTAGGCCAGAAGATAGTCTTGTTTTCCAAACCATGACCTGGCCGTGCAGAACTCGTAAGTGACTGGTCACTAGGAGAGGCCGTGAGGATTTGGAACACAGGCTTCTTTCCTAGAGGAGAGCCCTGGAGCCACAGCTCACCACCTGCTGAAACCTGGACCCCACGGAAATGACCTTTAAATAAGTCTTTCTTTCATTAGATTTCACCAGAGACTCTTTACGCACCTACTGAGATTTTCTTACCCTTTGCCCTCTGGAATGGTGAGCTAGTCATGCTCATGGATTGGGGTTTTATTATGAATTCACAGATTTGCAAGTCTAGCTCTGACTTCTTAGGTACTCTCTGTGTTTGTAGAATCTCAGGCCAGACACACTCATTTGCCTGTCTTCAGGCATCCTGTCTTCTGGATGTTATTTTGGGAGTCCAACCTCTCCTTTTCCCTTATATCCAGCCTGGTCCCTAATCCCATCCCTGTCTTCACGAACGCTCTTTCACACATTGATACTTTCCACTCACTGTCTGCTGTTCCTGCGGTCCTTCCTTCCTGTGGTCAGGAAGCTGACCACGTCATGCCTCCTTCTCACCATACCCTGGACCGTTGTTTTCTCCACTCTCCATTCCCCACCGAGATCCTTTTGACTTCCAGGAGTGCCATTTGACTGTGCCATTCATTTTCACATGGGAAATTCTGGCTTTCAAGGTTCTTACTGTCCAGCTGCATTCTGATCACCCTGCAGCAGGTTTCCATTTCTCAGGTTCCATTGATTCCTGGAGGTATTCCTGGATATTCCTCCACTGGATTCTTCCTGCTTTTTTCTCTCTGTACTTGGCTTATTCTAATCCTTTACCATGTTGACTCTAAGACTATTGCTTCCCAGTCTCTGATGCTTTTCTTTGACTTTCTTTTCTACCTGTGTTGATGATCCTTTAACACTCAATTAGATTCTTCCTCCAAGGAGAGTATGAACTCTTAAAAGGTGAGCTTTCCTTCATAGTTGCCCCATAATGCCTCAGACAAACATACTGATCACAGGATATTCAAACATAATTGAATGGTACCTTTAGTGACTCATAAGGCAGCAAAGAAGGTGCATTCCCCAATTTTCTATATGTATATTGATGCTTTTGCCCTTTTGTTCTTTTCCAAACTGCACTTGAAATGTTCCCTTATTTTTAAATGAAATGTTCTTTCTACACAGATCGCTGTATCACTTAGTCACAACAGACAAAATAAAGTCTGGTCTGTTAATATCTGCTACCTCTGTATTATAGATCCTTTGAACTCCTTATTATAGTTTAGTAGGTTTTTCTTTTTGAATATACCCGGGGCTTCTAATGGATGGAAGTACATTCACAGCTAACTCTAGGTAAGGCTAATAAAAGGAAATAATGACAGAGAAAACTAAGTGTGTTTAGTTTTCGTTCTGTATACATATTTGAATATAAACACACCTGATGTCCTAAAACAGTAGTTGGAGGGAAAAAAATGATTACACACATGAGAAAGATCTGACTTCAGAGGCATTTGAATGACTCCCTTTCTGCCTCCCCCCAGAGAAGACATTAAATACCAATTAAAAGCACCAGTTCAAGCTGAGTTTTTTCCCTCTTCAGTGTGTATTTCCTCCTGTGGCCATGGGCAAAATTCTCTGGTTTGAAATGTCTCCTCCCCTGTCTCCTCCTGGGCAGGGAAGTAGGACTAGGAGTAGGAATAAGAACATATTTTAAGGAATCTCTTCAGCTAAAGGAAAAAGAAAGTAAGCAGGTTTGGTAAGATTATTAATAAGAAGTGATGCCTGACTGTTATTTGCCTGTTTAATTTTTTTAATTTTCCAGAGCTATATTATTTTGATCAATTAGACTTAATCTGAGCATATGCTTTGGAATATTGTTTTTATTCAAATTTCACAACTGCAAAAATATATAGCAGCAACATCCTCTGGCTGTCCTGCTCCATCTTTTTGCTGTCCCCTTCTCTTTCCTTTCTCCTACAGCTGCCTGCTCTGCTGAAGATAATGTCCCTGCCTTTGGTGGGGAATTCAGAAGAGGGATCCTAGTGATTGGGTTACAGATTGGAAGGAGGGATATGGGAGCTGGGGGCATAGGAGTCTGCCCATCACTAACATAGGAGGTGGTCATTTCATTCAAATCACCCTGTATAGGGGCTCCTGGGTGGCTTAGTTAGTTAAGAGTCCCACTTTGCCTCATATCATGATCTCAGGGTTTGTGAGTTGAAGCCCTGCGACTGTCTCTGTGTTGACAGCTCAGAGCCTGGAGCCTACTTCAGGTTCTATGTCTCCCTCTCTTCTCTGCCTCTCCCCTGCTCGCTCGCGTGCTCTCTCTCTCTCTCTTCCCCTCAAAGATAAATAAATAATAAAAAATCTTAAAAATTTTTTTTAATTAAAAAAAAAATCACCTTGTCTAGTAGTTATCCAGCCTCTGTATGGGTCCTAACTGCTTTATGCTTTTTCATCATTATTTTTACTGGTAAAAATACTTCAGCTTACTATTTTGATACTCCTACTCATACACTTCTGTCCAAAAGGGCATGGCAGGGGAGATGTTTTGAATCAGACACACCGGAGGTCTGTGTGGTGAGTATCTGTAACATATACTAATTCATTCACCCATTCATTCAACAAGCACCCTGTTATACGATAGGACTCTTCCACCTTAGAGCCGAAATACATGGTGTTTTAAAAAAATCTAGTATAATATTTAAAAGCTTTATGTAGAAAGGTTTAAGACTTTTCAGAAACTGCTTTTGATTTGTATATCTCAAAATTTGAGAAAAAGGTGATCTGTTATCTGACATACTGCAGCGGTAACTTTGGAGAGTCTAAGTGGTATAGGGAAGGGCCACTGGATTAGGACCCAGGACACCTCAGTGCTGGTTCCAGCTCTGCCATAACTAAAGACTTAATCAGGGAATGCTATGCGACCGCCCCTTGGAGACCTCGTCACTTTATCTAGAAATGAGAGGATTTGGACTCGGTTATCGTTAGTTTTTAAATTGGGACTTTGACTTTTTTTTTTAAGAAAATGCACACTTTAAAAATATTTGGTGTCATTTCATAACAAATATATTAAGTACCACTGTTTAAGTATATTTATTATATGTTTGCAAGGCTAATAACAATGGCAGTGCTCTACAGAAGACTTCTCTGGAATTGCTTCATCATGCTGAATATCAGTTACCATTCTAGATGCTAAGGAGGCACAAAATTATATTTTCACCTGTTAGTAAGAAAGCATCAGAGAAATAAGTTTTGTCTTTTTACAGAACCTACCAAAATCTTCCTCTTCTGCGGAATAATGTAATTTTACTGTTTTACCTAACATCCTGTAATAATCTTCTCATAGTGATTATGCTGGCATTTTATAGGACAGGGTTGGGAAGGTTTGTTGTTAGTTCATTCTTGTGGACTTCCAAGGAGTTGAGCAGGGAAATATCCAGAAGTTTGGTTTTTGTTCTAATTTGGTTTTGGTGATATTTGTGTAGACGTTTTTGGTTCTAAAACATGTTTAAGACATCACTTGGGAATTTGTTTTGTTATTCTTAGTAATCTTAATGTAGGTAATGTTAAAATTCTGCTTAAACTAGTGATAGTAACAAAAGGATATTATTAATAAGGAAGAGAAACAGTCCTGTGATATTTTGTGTTCCTGGTACATTTCTGCAGCTTTAAGAATGTCTATATAATCATGTGTTGAAAAGCTGTTTCCTGGGATGGTGTCTGGCTGCCTCAGTCAGTAGAATACATGACTCCTGATCTCCAGGCTTTGAGTTTGAGACCCATGTTGGGTATAGAGATTACTTAAAAAAATAATAAAATCCTAAAAAAAAAAGCTGTTTCCCACGTGTGAATTTACCTTGTGGTGGGAGAAGATGAAAATTTTGTGTTGGGAGAAGATGATGTAGGTTTCCTCCACATTCACTGTGGTATTCTACGAATTAAAATTCCTAGTGAAACATCTTAAAACATTAAATCAAGTATCAATTTTCTTTTAGGGAAGCATATACCTTAAGAATTTAAAGTCTAATGCAGTCTCATTTATGAAACTTTTCTCATTTGCTTAAAGATGAGATCAGAATAAAAACAAAGAATTTCCTTTTTGCTTGCTGAATGTTGATCACATGATGCAGTTGCCTGGAGATAACTGGTACCAAGCTGGTCTTGAGGAGATGAAGAGAAAGAAACCCATACACTTATTCCTGTATGATATATACATCATGTGTATATATATGTGTGTGTGTATGTATATATATGTACATCATATATGTATATTTGAGATATATCTGTGTATATATATATAGGTATTTTAAAAGTGGGTATGTGATAAAGATCGAAAGTGTCTTTTTTAAAAAATGTTTATTTATTTAGAAAGAGAGAGCGAGAGAGAGAGAGAGAGAGCATGAGCGCATGAGCTGAGGAAGGGCAGAGAGAGAATCCCAAGCAGGTTCCACACTGTCAGCATAGAGCTCAATGTGGGGCTCCATCTCACAAACTGTAAGATCATGACCTGAACCAAAATCAAGAATCAGACGCTTAACTGATTGAGCCACCCAGGTGCCCCAAGATCGAAAGTCTCTTAATGCCACTGTTTTGTTTATTAAAAAAGAATTGCCTTTGCTAAAATTCCAAACTTTTATCTCTGTCAGTGATCCTTAAAATGGTGCCTGAACCAGCAGCATCAGCATCACCTGGGAATTTGTTGGAAATGCAAATTTGGGGCTCATCCCAAATGTGTGGAATCAGAAACTGAGGACAGGGCCGATAGTCTTTGTTTTACTAGCTCCCCAGGTGGTTCTGATGCATGCCTAGGTTGGAGAATTACTCATCTCTGATACTAAATATAATTAATTCAGTTTATCCATGTGACGAAAACATTTCTAATCATTTTAGGGACAAAAGAAAAATCAGGTTTAAATTTCAAAATGCTTTCCTCTTACTAATTTCCTGGTTAGTTGTTATAACCTAAATTTAAGGTACTGTGTTTTATTTACAAATTAGTTATTTACACATATTCAGGTATTCATAGTGCAGTTAAAACACACACACTCCTCTGTTTATTAAGAACAACCATGAAAATGGGTTGGATTGTTTACTTGTGTGTATTTTGCTATGATTTTGTGTAAGTACAGCCCAGTGCTTCTCAATATCATAATTACTTGGAGAACATTAAAACAAAAAAGGCAAAAATTAAATGCTAAGACCTACCAGGTCTTATCTCCAGAAATACTGATTCAATTGATAAGTTTAGAGGTGGTAAGTTTTCAGGCATCTCTAGCTTTTACAAACATCTCAGGTGATTATAATGTATGGTCAGGGTTGAGAGACACTGGAATGTAGCCATATGTTTAAAGATTGGCTCACCTACCACATAACAGTCCCTTAAAAAATTATATATGTAAATTAGGTCCTTTCATTATTATAAGCAAATTGTCTTTTGTTTTCCAGTAGGTTACTGTATTGTTGACTGGTTGACTATGTTATTAATCTGGTTTTATTACTCTTCATTCTAATTCTTGGCTTTACCCCAAATCCTTTCTCACCCAAAGTACAGTCCATATATGGCATCATCCCTTAGCACCAGAGAGCTTGTCAGAAGTAAGTAATTTGACACAGTAGACATACTGAATCAGAATTTGCATTCTAACAGTATCCCTATAAATTTGTATTCACACTAAAGATTCTTTATAACATAAAGCTTAAGATTCATTTTCTCTCTTTTTTCCTTAGCATCTATCTGGTCTTAACTACTTTTATGAACCAACTCATACCAATGTCAAACCTACTTTTAAAAAAAAATTTTAAGTTTATGTATTTATTTTGAGAGAGACAGAGACAGCACAGGTTGAGGAGGGGCAGTGAGAGAGGGAGAGAGAGAATCTCAAGCAGGCTCCGCACTGCCAGCACAGAGCCTGATGTGGGGCTCAAACCCACAAAGCCAAGAGTTAGACACTTAACCAGCTTACTGAGCCACCCAGATCCTTTTAAACCTATATTTAAATCCATTTTTTAGTAAGTTTTTTTTAACTGTAAGAAATATCCAGGACCATCTAATTTCATAGCCTTAATTGACAGATGAAGGAAATTAGGGCACCGAGAAATTGAATGACTTGGCCCAAGTTGCAAAGGCTACCGATTGGGGATCCATAGACGCATGCCATACCCATTTTCATTTTTTCCTGCGTCATGGAGACTTCACTGTAGGACCACCTAAAATGACATTATTTTCATAGTATAAACAACTGGAAATACGAGCTGCCTAAAAAGATGGTCTTAAGTTACCTAAGTGTGACACATAGCCCAAACCCAAAATTTTAAATACACGTTGACATTTATTTAAATTATCTATTTAGTGTGACATTGATTAATACTTTACTAAGACATTAATATTTCAAGTTCTCTTATTATAATTTGTGGGATTAAATGGTCATGGGAAAGTTGAATATGTGCTATTAAACCGAATGGAAATTGAAAGCTACTGTCGTGTCCTTTTGGTAATAATAACCAAAACTGTATTCGTGTGTTCCTGAGATATTGTAGGTACTTTATAACAGGACATTAAAGACATATACTTTGGGGTTGCTTGTTTGTTTATTCTGAGTTCCCCAAGATTTTGGGCTGGGCATTATGCTTTTCTGAATACCTAGGACAAAGGAACTTTAATTTGGGTCTCTATATTTCAGATCCTCATGCCCTCTTAATGCAAATAAGAATAGAGTAGTAGATCCTTGTCTCTCAGTCTCTCAGTGGTTTAATTGCATCAAAATCTCCAGATGCTTATCAGAAATGCAGAATTTGGGGTTTCTTTCTCCCCAGACTCCCTAACAGCCTGTGTGATGAAGAAACCCTGGAATATGCATTTTTAGTAAGCACCACAGGTGATTGTTTGGGACACGAACATTTGAGAACTATTTCATGAGATAATTAAATATGTGTGTTTAATATAATTAAATTAATCACTGTTATCAAGCATTAATTTGATATATATTATATCCAAGGTACTAAGTTGCAATGTCTGTTGGTATCCATATTATTCTATTTTTCTTCCCCCCCGCTTTTTTTTCTTATTTTTATCTTACCTTCCCCCCTGATGATTTCAGAGAAGTGCCCCAGGAGGGCCTGGGCCAGCTATCACTGATAAGGAAAGAGCTTTAGGTTTCTCCTGACAGCTTCACCATCTGTACTAGATGTCTGAAAAGATACTGGTAGTGTAGACAAGCGGCAAGTGCAGCTAACTTGGAGTGCGGAACAACAACAAAGGACAATAAAAACATTCTTCATGACCTCTCCTGCACGAGGAGGTTTTTTTGTGTGCTCCTTGGCACGAGTCTAAGTCCCAGGTGCAGAATTAAAAATTTTGAATGGTCTTGCTACTGGTTTATTCCTTTCAGTATTTTGTGTGTATGTATGAAGAAAGATCTGCTTGTGTGCTTGTTTTACAAATTTGCATTTGTCTTATTTTCTTTAAGGTGACATGCAAGTGTTAGGAATATGGTATGAATAATAGACGACTTTCTGTAGTGCCATTTGGTTTTGTTATTAGACACAAATAATATCTAAGAAAGCAAAAGCGTGTTAGAAATTTTGACCAAAAGCTTTTGACAAGTAGCTTTGGATTTCTTTTTTTCTTTTCTTTTCTTTCTTTCCTTCTTTTTTTTTTTTTTTTTTTTGAGAGAGAGAGAGTGCACAAGCAGGAGAGGGGCAGAGGGAGAAGGAGAGAGGGAATCCCAGACAGGCTTCATGCTGTCATTGCAGAGCCCTATATGGGGCTCAATCCTACAAAGTCAGATGATGACCTGAGCCAAAGTCAAGAGTCAGGTGCTTAACGGACTGAGCCACCTAGGTGCCCCTGGATTTATTTATTTATTTATTTTTAATGTGTGAAATGGAACCCGATTTCTTCCTTTGCATTTAGCGTATTCCAGTTGTATTTTTGTAGTTAAATTGTGCTCTTCCATACACATACATAAGTATCTGTGATTTCTCTGAATGAATAAAAACCATTAATTTGGGAAAGTGGAAGATTTTGAAAATCTAAGTTATCTATATTAATGACTGACAGTCAACCTGTGAGGTTCTATCGCCAATGTGGGGTTTGTTGTTGTTTGTTTATTTGTTTTTCTACCCAGATTGCACTCTTGCTTAATTAAAAATGCCTGACTGTTGGCAGGTCAACAGTTTTTGTGAGGTGGGAAGGAATATTAACCAATAGGTGGCCTTAATTTTCTAAATTATCTCTCCCCAGCCTCCCACATCTAGTCAAGATGTTCCCATTTCACAGTGTGACTTTAGGGGACTCGTTCCTTTTAGTAGTTTACTTGCAAGAAGACAGTCCTAATTAATTTCAGAACTCAAGGTATTGCCTGCATATGAAAGATAGATGCTTAAACCTGGGCAGTTGAACAACTCTATAGCAATAAAGTGGAGCCATCCCCCAGTTTGCCCACAGTTACACTGTTTAGTTAGCTTTATTTTCTTCCTCTCTTCATACAGTGGGAGGATAAAAGTGGGTTAAAAATGGGTATGAACCTCTACAGTACACTCCTGCTCAAGTTCTTTTCCTACTCAAACTGATTCTCCTTGTCTGTAAAGTGGGAACAACACTTTTTCTTTGGTTATGGTCTCTTAGAGTGAAATGAGATCATGCTCATGCCTGTAATGCAGAGAAGAGTGCTTTTTCAGAACTCTTTTTCAGTAGAGCTCATTTTCAGATATGCAGTTTTTTGATAATTTATGTTAGGATATAAGTCCCAAGGCATAGAGTGACCAGCTTGTTCTATTTTACCCGGATAGAACACTGAAAGTTCCACATCCTGGAAACCCCCACTGTGCTGGGCAAAGCAGGATGGTTTAGTCACCCTGGTGTGGGAAACAGAGACTCAAATTAACTGGCTTTAAAACAGTAGTTTAGTTATGTCACAGAGAATGGTCATAATGAGCAATAGCAAGGCAAAGGGCTGATATTCTGCTTCCACAGTGTGGATTCACATATCTTTGTTGTTGCACAGTTCCTGGTTTATACTTCTGCCTGCACAGTCTGGGATGTTAATCATTACCATGTGCTTGTTCCGGCCAGCAGGAAGGTGAAAAGTGAAACCTCTAAAGGCATAAATTAGAAATTGCATGTATCACTTCTGCTTCTGTCCCATGCACGTGTACCAGAACTTACTTGTTATGGCTAAAACTAGCTGCTTAGAGAGGCTGGGAAATGTCTCAGGTCTTTCTAGCTGTGAGCCAAGTGGAAGTAGAGGATTCCATTACTAGAAAAGAAAACTATATGCCACAGCCTATTATACGCCTATTATAGCACCCAACAAATTCCAGCTTCTTGTCACATTCTTTTGTTATTTAATACAATGGTCACTTTTTTTTTTTTTTGGTCATTTACAAATTGAATGTGTAAGAAGTTAACAAATAAGATGAAAAAAGACCCCTAGACTTAGGTAAAAACTGGAATGGCATCTATACTTTGCTACTTTCTTCCTCCAACCGCAATACCCACTATCCTAGAAACTTTCTCCATTATTGGACGTGTAACTAAAGTCAGTGCCTCAGGCAAAAGCTTTTGATTTATAATTTTGGTTAGAAGTAAAGCAACTGATAAAATTACATTTCATTAATGTAAGATAAAGAAAAGAGATCGTTAGTGGCAATGCCTGTGGTCCAACTACATATCCTGGTTCAAAATCACAATTGAGGTCAATTTATTCAGTAAATATCGAGCACTAATTTCCATGGTGAGCAATGGAAATAAAATAGTTACCTACTTTTACTAAAATCTCAACCCATTTGGAGCTTAATTTGTGAAAGAGGATACAGAAATTAGATTTTTTTGGCTTTTTTAAATTGAAGTAAAATTAGCATTCAGTGTTATATTAGTTTTAGGTATAAAATAGTGATTGGACAATTCTGTATCTTAGTCATTGCACACCACGGTAAGTGTTATTATTTGTCACCATACAATGTAATTATAGTATTATTGACTATATTCCCTGTGTTGTACATTTCAAGTCTATGACTTATTTTATAATTTTGTACCTCTTACTTTATAGATTGTACCTTTTAATCCCCTTTTATCTATCTCACCCACACCCTTCCACCCCACTTTCTTCCCCTTTGGCAACCACCAGTTTGTTCTCTGTATTTAAGAGTCTGTTTTTTGTTTGTTCGTGTTTATTTTTTAGATTCCATATATAAGTGAAATTACACAGTATTTGTCTTTCTCTGACTTGTTTCACTTAGGATAACATCCTCTAGGTCCATCCCTGTTGTTGCAAATGGCAAGAACTCATTCCTTTTTATGGCTGAGTAATACATTGTGCATATATACTACCTCTTTATCCATTTCTCCATCATTGGACACTTTGGTTGCTTCTATATCTTGGCTGTTGTAAAAACTACTGCAATAAGCGTAAAGGTGCATGTATCTTTTCAAATGAAGTGTTTTCATTTTCTCTGGGTAAATACTCAGTAGTGGAATTACTGTTGGATCATATGATATTTCTATTTTTAATTTTTTGAGAAATCTCTATACTGTTTTCCACTGTGCCTTGCACTGATTTACATTTCCATCAACAGTGCCCATTGGGGCACCTGAATAGCTCAGTCTGTTAAGCATCTGACTTCAGCTCAGGTCATGATCTTGCAGTTCATGGGTTCGAGCCCCGTGTGTCGGGCTCTGTGCTGACAGCTCACTCAGAGCCTGGAGCCTGCTTCAGATTCTGTGTCTCCCTCTCTCTCTGGCCCTCCTCTGCTCACGCTGTCTCTCTGTCTCTCTCAAAAATAAGTAAAACATTAAAAAAAAACAAACAGCACCCAAGGTTCCCTTTTCTCTACATCCTCTGGGAAAATTATGATCTCTTTTCTTTTTGATATTAGCCATTCTGATTGGGGTGAGGTGATATCCCACTGTGGTTTTAATTTGCATTCCCTTAATGATTAGTGATGTTTGTGGTGCCTAAATGGGATGGCTCTGGATTGGATGGGAGCCCTTGACGTGAGGATCTGTGGAAGCCAAAGACAAGGAAGGTGTAAGAATTCACCTGAAGCAGAACAAAGGAGCTAGAAGTTTATTGAATAAACCACAAGGGAGTAGAGGGTAGGACAGCAGAGAGGCTGTCTGCAAGGAGGCAGTGGGAGGAGGCTGCTTTTACAGAGGGAAAGTGAGGAGTTTGGGACCTATGGAATTTTCACTGTATTGGTACTGTGCCTAGTTGTAAGTGAGTTAGGGCCTATGGATATTTTGAGGTGGGTGCCTGAAGGGCCTGTTTGTATTCAGCCAGGTGGTCTCTATGGGCCCTTTTCATATTCCATTGCTCAAGCCTATTTGCCTGAAAGTGGCCTCCAAAATGTTGGACATCTTTCTCTGGGTCTGTTGATCATATGTATGTCTTTTTTGGAAAAAATGTCTATTCAGGTCCTTTACCTGTTTTTTTAAGCAGATTTTTTTTTGTATTGAGTTGTATAAAGTCTTTATATATTTTGGAAATTAACCCCTTATCAGATATATCATTTGCAAATATTGTCTTCCATTTACTGAGTTGCCTTTTGTTTTCTTTATAGTTTCCTTTGCTGTGCAAAACCTTTTTATTTTTGTGTAGTCCCAATAGTTGATTAAAGCTTTTGTTTCCCTTGCCTGGAAGACATATCTAGAAAAATGTTAAGGCTGGTTTCCAGGATATCACTGTCCATATTTTCTTTTAGGAGTTTTATGGTTTCAGGTCTCACATTTAGGTCTTTAATTCATTTTGACTTTATTTTTGTTGATGGTATAAGAAAGTGGCCCAGTTTCTTTCTTTTGCATGTAGCTGTTCAGTTTTCCCAACACCATTTATTGAGAAGACCAGCTTTTCCCCATTGTATGTTCTTGCCTCTTTTGTTGTAGGTTACTATCCTGTTCTCTTGGTCTGTCTCTATGTTTTTGTGTCTGCACCACACTGTTTGATTAGTATGGCTTTGTAGTATATAACGTGAAATCTGGGATTGTGGTACCTTCAGCTTTGTTCTTCTTTCTCAAGATTGTATTCACTATTTGGGTCTTATATGGATCCATACAGATTTTAGGATTGATTCTTTGTTCTATTTCGATGAAAAATGCTATTGGCATTTATTTAAAAGTACTAGTAATGATGCCTAATTAGTCTCTAGTTTGGTGAATTTTATTGTTTTATTTTTCTGGATGTTTTTTTCCTAGGCTTACTTATAAAAGGTGCTTTGAAGACAGATGAAATTATTCTAATATTTCATGTAGTACCAAGGTTGACCTCTGGTGGCATTTATGATTGACATGTTTTTTGTGTGTGTGATTGCAGTCTTCATAATGAAATGCCAGAAAAACTTAAAAATTTATTTTAATGTTTTATTTATTTCTGAGAGAGGGAGAGACAGTGTGAGCAGGGGAGAGTCAGAGAGAGAGGGAGACACAGAATCTGAAACAGGCTCCAGGCTCTGAGCTAGCTGTCAGCACAGAGCCTGACGTGGGGCTTGAGCCCACGAACTGTGAGATCATGACTGGAGCGGAAGTCAGACACTGAACCGACTGAGCCACCCAGGCGCCCCGGAAACACTTTAAAAGTACTGAGAATTTTAGCTGTACATTTACCAGGCTGCATAATCTATTTTTTCTAAAGAGTTAAATTCACCACATAAAGACATGATTTTAAATTTCCTATTAGCTTTTATTTTGTTTTTCCTTTAATGCAAAAACACTTTGATTAATTCTTATTTAAAATGACAGTCTATTTTTTAAAAAGTTTTTATTGAAATACCACTTAGTTGGGGTGCGTGGGTGGCTCAGTCAGTTAGGTGTCCAATTTTGGCTCAGGTCATGATCTTGCGGTCAGTGAGTTCGAGCCCCATGTCGGGCTCTGTGATAGCTCAGAGCCTGGAGCCTGCTTCAGATTCTGTCTCCCTCTCTCTCTGCCTCTCCCCTGCTCACTCTCTGCCTCTTTTCTCTCTCTCTCAAAAATAAATAAACGTTAAAAAGATTTAAAGAAACGAAATACCACTTTGTTAACATACAGTGTAATATTAGTTTCAGGTATACAAGATAGCATTTCAACACTTTCATACATCACCTGATTCTTATCACAAGTGCCCTCCTTAATCCCTATCACTTATGTCACCCATGTCTCCAATCACTTCACCTCTGGTAACCATCGTTTTGTTCTCTACAGTTGAGTCTGTGTCTTAGTTTGCCCACCTCCCTCATATGTTTTCTCCCTGTGCTCCTGAATTGCTAAGCTGCTAGGCTGTTTGCTATCAAAATTTAACTTCTTTCCTGTATTTTATGTGCTTGCCACTTTTTTTCTTATATGGTTCATCCTCGTGTATGCATTCCAGTTCTGTATTCATGATTTAACCTCAAAAAGCAAAAACCAGAGAAATGTTTCTTTTACATGGTAGCCAAAGATCATTCCCTACCTTTTTTTTTTTTTTTTTTAATAAATAGTTGGATATGGCATTTTAAAGTAAGGTTGCTAGAGGTCTAGTAAGGTGTTAGATTCTGGTATTTTTAGACTCCTGATTGAGAAAATAAGAAAAATAAGGGATTCATGAAGCCAATTTTTTTATGTCTTTAAAAAAATCTCAGTAGTATAGTGGGGTGTTCTGGTGTCAGATTTCAGCTGAAGTGAACCATTGAGGCTTAGGAACAGGAACAATATAGCTAATCTATTTTTTTCTGGTGTTCTAAGGATTTGGTCTTAGAGGGATCACTTTTGTGTTTTGGATTCGCATCATTCAAGTAAAGTGCCACTCTGATACCCTGGTTTTGCTGAATCAATTTACCCCTAAATGTTAAATGGCTTCCCTATGCCCAGAGGTGGGCACTCTTATTAAAATTGGCATTGTTTTTTGCCTTGAATGCAAGCATATAAATAATTTTTAATATAAAGAAGAAAGGGTGGGTTGGTATGCAAAAGGAAATTTGTTTAGAGTCTTTGAATTCCGGATTTTCTTCAGTATTGTGACAGTAGAGTCAAGTAGCAGTAGCATCTCAGAACCAAGAGAGAATTTGGAGAGGAGAAGAGATTGATCATCAGTGTATAGTGTTAGAAGTCCACAATCAGGTAACTGTTGAGGGAAAAAAAAGAGCGTTTGTGTGAATATTAAGAGGTATTGAGTGCCCTCAACAATGAGTGTTTGGGCAGAGTGGTGGTGGAGACCGTGTCAAGCTATAATCATTTGGTAAGTAAGTTGAGCCCAGCAAATAGACACTGATTTTTTTAGACATTGGACTTCCAAGAGGAGAGTGGGAGTAAGACTCCAGCTAAAGAGGCATGGAAATGGAATGAGTGTGTTATAAATATTATATATTTTGGGTAGAAAACTTCAAAAACCTGGAAATATAAAATAGAGAAAATTCTTCAGTGTGACAATCCAGATTTCTGATACCTGTATCTAGATTTCTGATAAGTTTGTTATCGGGTAAGTTTTGTCATCGATAAAATCATTTAGTGTACATAGATAATACATATAACTTTATTTCTTTATTTTATGTTACGAGCATTTTCTCATGGTGAAAATGTTTAAACTCAGTTTTGATGGTTCTGTAAACTCCATTGTAAAATGTACCGAGATGGGATTAATCCTCTATTGCTGGATTCCTAGCAGTTTCTCGCTATTTGCTGTTAGAAGTGGATACAGGAACATCTTTGTACAGACATGTTGGTATTCCCGATTTATGGTATTTACATAAATGTAAAATGATGTGCTGGTTGTTTTTCAGAACATTTGTACCAATTTGTATTTTCACCAACTGCCTAAAACTGTGTTATCATTAGAAATGATGTCCTTGCTAATTTTAATGAAGGAAAAGTCTAGTTTATTTTGCTCAGTCATTCAGCAAATTTAAGCTCCTAGCCTCTAACTTGGAGGTTGAGTTCAAGCTGTGTGTATGAATGTGGCACATTCTGTGACCAGGACTTTCTCTAGGGTGACAGGTAAGGAGCTAAAAGCCACCTCCCGTAAACCGGCATGAAAAGGTTTTACCCTGAGTTCTCAGTTCTCATCACTCTTCAGGCCACCGATCTCTTCATCTAGGGAACTGATGTGCATTTTTACTTTGGGGAGTAAGTGCAACTGCGTCTGCTCTGCGTCCTTAGGAGTGAAGGGAAAATGTGATAGGCGGGAAACCACTCTCCCGCCTCTTTAGAGGAGCACACTTTCTTGTATTTGATTTCTTGCTTCACCGACCACTCTTGCTCCCAGACTTATCATCCACTGAAGCTCTCAGCCATCCTGGAAGCAATTTTCACCTCTGCCACAGGCTTCTCCTCTGTGTGTTCTGCGTCATGACTTCCTCCATTCACTTTTATTACTCAATAAGCTATTCTTGCCATTTGTTTTCTAGAAGTCCATTTCACTGATGATTGTAGCCCTGCCCACACTTCATTTCCTCATAACAATTTCCACAGATATTAGGTATTCCCTGTTATATTCTTGCTATCATTTCTTAAAGAAGCTTTAGGAAGAAAGGAGTAGAAACGCTTGTGTTCAGTTAGCCATCTTGGGCTAGAAACCTCTGCTCCAGATGTCTTACGCATTCCAAAAATATTTAATGATTATGTAGTCAAATATAATAATATCTATGATAAGGATTTCTTTCTTTGCTTTACGCTCATTTTGTTTTTCTCTTTCCAGAGATCATTTAAAGAGCAACACTTTTATTGGCTGTATTTAAAAAAAAAATTAACACTGGTCTATCTGATTTACTTTGGGGAAAGTCTAAGGTAAAAAATTTAGTGATTTTTTTCCCCTCAAACATAAAGCCAGTTTTCAACACTCCATTTCAAAGAAGTTCTTCCTTCCTCATCTACTCATGCTCCTTTCATCTCCTATTATGTTCATATTTATTAAAGGAATTCTTATAAGCTAACTACTCTGATCCATCAATTTGAAGTAGGATTCTCAGGCTAAAGCTATAATGTTTTAATGATTCTTAAAAACGTGTTTTAATATTTACTTGCTGTCCCAAGGCTTTACTGTTTCATTTCTAAAAGTGTATTCTGTCTGCTCGTGTATCCTAACAAGTGAACATGGGTATAATTTGGTAAACTTCCCAACAAAATAAAACAAACAATCCAGTGGGATTTTGTGGGGAATCTATTCAGTTTATTTATTTATTTGTTTATTTATTTATTTATTTATTTATTTTTAAGCTTCAAAGCTTATTTTTGAGAAAGCCTGTGTATGTGCACATACGTGGGGGAGGGGCAGAGGTGGGGGAAGGGGGAATCCCAGGCAGCATCCACACTATCAGCACAAAGCCCTATGTGGGACTCAGACTCATGAACCTTGAGATCATGACCTGAGTCAAAATCAATAATTCGACACTCAACCAACTGAGCCACCCATGTCACTCAATTTATAATATGGGAAGGATTCACTTTTCTCAAATACCACCTTTCATTAAAATAAAAGAGTATTTCTATATACTTAGTATTTTTTCTGTGTGTATGTCTTTGGGAAAATGTTTCCCATACTTAAGATAGCAAATAATTACTCTTTTTAGTTAATATCAAGGCATTTTATGTAATTTATTATTATAAATGAGATTTTTTATCACATATTTTAAAACAATGCTTATTATTTTTATTAAGAGAAGAGTAACACATGTCCATTGTAGAAAATGTTAACTTAAAATCCTTTGTAATTTATTATATGCATATTATAAATAATAAACATTTCACTTAGTAATATGCGTTTCTTTCCTTTGATTAACTTGTAGTTCATTTTCTTTTTAGCACTGAGTAATATTTCCATTCTAGTTTATTTATCCATTTACCTACTAGAAGACAACTTGGTTCCTTCCAAGTTTTGGCAATTATGAATAAAGCTGCTATACACATCCATGTGCAAGCTTTTGTGTGCATGTAAGTTTTTAGCTCCTTTGGGTAAGTACCAAGTAGCGCAGATGCTGGATCATATGTTAAGAGTATGTTTAGTTTTGTAAGAAACCACCACTGTGTCCTCCAAAGTGGCTGTAACGTTTTACATTCCCACCAGCAGTGAATGAGAGTTCGTGTTGCTCTGTATTCTCTCCAGCATTTGGCATTGTCACTGTTCTGGAATTTGGCCATTCTGACAGGTGTGTAGTGGTATCTCATTGTGGTTTTAATTTGCATTCCCTGGATGATACAGGATGTGGAGCATCTTCACATTTGCTCATTTTCCATCTGTAGATTCTCTTTGTGAGCTGTCTATTAAGGTCTTTGGCCCTCTTTAAAATCAGGTTGGTTGCTTTCTTATTGTTCAATTTAAGAGTTCTTTGTGTGTTTTGGATAACAGTCCTTTATCAACTGTGTCTTTTGCAATTGCTTCCTCCCAGTCTGTGGCTTATCTTCTTATTCTCCTGTTATTATATTTCTCAGAGAAGAAGTTTTTACTATTAATGAACTCCGGCTTATCAGTAGACACATTCTGATAAGTCTGGACTAGCAAGAATCTCACCATTTGTTGGTAGTTGTGTTAATCATTCAGTTACCCCCCACTACAATATTTATGATGTTTATGAGAATAAAGTGCTATGTAGTCTTCTGTAATTAATTTTGTATTTGAACAATTTTATATCTGTAGAAGTGATGCTTCTTTGTTGGTAAGCAGTATTTTTTTCATGAAGATCTAGTAGACATTGTTTTTAGAAGATATTTGTCCCACAAGTGCTGGTATGTTGGCATAGTTACTTTCAGAATCTATGTACAGAATGTATGCACTTTTTCAGACCTTATGTTAGTACTGTAGCCACTGGTACTAAATTAATTTAGCCACATGTTAAAATTTAAAATTCAGTTTCTCAATCACACTAACTACACTTCAGCTGCTCAATATTGGATAGTAGCAATAGAGAACGTTTTCATCTTCACAGAAAGCTCTTTTGAGCAATGTTGTTCTTTAACATAAGCACTTGTGCATTAAAAAAACAACCATTTTCTTCAGTCAGTTGGGCATCTGACTTTGGCTCAGGTCATGGTCTTGTGATTCCTTAGTTTGAGCCCCACGTTGGGCTCTGTGCTGATAGCTCAGAGCATGGAGCCTGCTTCAGATTCTGTATCTCCCTCTCTTTCTGCCCCTCCCTTGCTTGGTATCTGTCTGTCTCTGTCTCAAAAGTAAGTAAACATTAAGAAAAAAAGTTAAAAAAAAAACCAACCATTTTCTATGATGTCATTTTACTTTGTAGTAATTTCTGAAATAGAATATTAAAAAAGTAAGACTAGAGTAAAAAGCTCAGTGAAAGGATGTGTTTCCCTACTATTGTTTTGTGTCTTATGTGTCTATATGATAGATAAAGCTGTGGTTTTAATTGTAGCTGAACGATCTGTGTGTTCACTGCTCAGCTAGATGCTAAACACAGTAGACAGAGCAGTTCCTACCATTAGTCCATCAGTTAGTGTGCTTTCTGGGACATGCAAACCGTAACAGGTAGTATTAATCACAGCAATGGACACTAGCTGCTGAAATAACTGTTTTTGCATAAATCTCATCCCTAGAATTAAGAACATGTATATTATAAATCCCCAATTTTTAATTCCTTGGAATTGGGAGGTTGCGCCAAAGAGATACACTAGAGAGACAATAGAAATAAAGGCCTGGAAAGTTTCTTCCAGGATTGGCTATTTAATTTTTTTTCTTCATTGTCCTTGTAATTATATAATAAACTTAGTTTGTTGCTATAGAAATAGTGTTGTCTCCAAATTTGTTTTTTTTTCAAAGCCCTCATACTAATTCAAGCAACAGTTAACACAGGCTCTTATATGCTTATAATAGGTATGACTTCAATTTACTCTTAATGGCAGTATCAACTCATCCAGAAATAGTTTGAAAATTTCCTTGGAGGGAGAGAGGAAAAAGGCACCTGGAAATATAACATATTTGGTACTTTAGTCTTTTTTTAATTTAAAAAACTTTAATTTTTATTTATTCTTGAGAGGGAGAGAGAGAGACAGTAAGCAGGGGAGGGGCAGAGAGAGACAGAGACACAGAATCTGAAGCAGGCTCCAGGCTCTGAGCTATACGCACAGAGCCTGACGTGGGGCTTGAATCCTTGAACCCTGAGATCATGACCTGAACTGAAGTCGGATGCTTAACTGATTGCGCCACCCAGGCGCCCATATAGTTTAAATCTTGATATGAGAAGAATCTATCATTTGCCTGATATTGATTTCTTTCTTTCTTTCTTTTTCTTTCTCTTTTTCTTTTCTTTTCTTTTCTTTTTTTTTTTGGCAGTGTTTGTTGAGAAGGTATAGTTGCTAAACTGCATTTAGATGGTGGGAATTTGTAAAAGCAGGGTAGTTAATATGTGATAATGAATGAAAATGGTTATTGATTTGGTGATGTGCATATTTTAAGCTGTTCCTTGAAGTAAAAACATCCAGTGTGCATGGGTAATTATTATGTAGATTTTTTTCCATTTGGAGGCTAATTTAGAGTCTAAGTAAAAATTATATTGGGTTGAGTAGGTATTTGCACACTATATACCCCCCCACAGGTAAAACACTTATTTCTAAAAACTGATTGAGGACAATTCTAACTATAGTACATTATTTACACTGACATGAAAAGGTAGGAGAAGTGATAGGTGTCACCTGTACAGCTATCATCTAACTTGCCATTTGCACCTGAGTTACAGATACAACACAGGAAGTGTAGTCTGGGACACACTTGTTAATCAATCACTTCTTCTATAAACATTTACAGAGAACTGGTTAACTCCCTTGAACTTTTCTATTAAAAATTTCTTTTTTTTTTTAAATATTTTTTTATTTATTTCTAGGAGAGAGAGAGAAAGACAGCATGAGCAGGGGAGGGTCAGAGAGAGAGGGAGACACAGACTTTGAAATAGGCTCCAGGCTCCAAGCTGGCAGTCAGCACAGACCCCGACGCAGGGCTGGAACTCAGGAACCGCGAGATCATGACCTAAGCGAAAGTCAGATGCTTAACTGACTAAGCCACCCAGGCGCCCCATGGTTTTTCAATCTTATAGAAGTTTTATTTCAGATTTCCGAAATCTAGTTCTCAAAAAAAATATGTAACTCTCTATTATTGATGGAGTTATGTGCTCCGAAACTGATATATTTTAAGTGTATTTCAGATTCTGTCAGCTTTGCTGTCGGTTCTGTACTTTAAAAAAAATTACCTTTCAAAAATAGAGAGGTAATTAGAACAAATATCAGGATACTGTTAAACAGTGATCCTTAGACAAAATCATCAGATACTTTGAAAGCAGTCTTTGTGTTGTTTGTTTTGAATGGTAAAGTCTATACTTTTTTTTTTTTTAAGTCTTTTTCTGGTTGTCATTTCAGCGATGAAGTCTTACACTCCGTATTTCATGCTCCTGTGGAGTGCTGTTGGGATAGCGAAGGCTGCCAAAATCATCATCGTGCCGCCAATTATGTTTGAAAGCCATATGTACATTTTCAAGACACTAGCCTCAGCCTTGCACGAGAGAGGCCACCGTACAGTGTTTCTTCTCTCTGAAGGCAGAGACATCACGCCATCTCATCATTACAGCCTCCAGCGCTACCCAGGGATTTTTAACAGTACCACCTCGGATGCTTTCCTGCAGTCCAAAATGCGGAATATTTTCTCTGGGAGATTGACAGCAATCGAACTGTTTGACATACTGGATCACTATACTAAGAACTGTGATATGATGGTTGGCAACCGTGCCCTGATTCAGGGTCTGAAGAAGGAAAAGTTTGACCTGCTGCTGGTGGACCCTAACGACATGTGCGGATTTGTGATAGCTCACCTTTTAGGGGTTAAATATGCTGTATTTTCAACTGGCCTTTGGTATCCTGCTGAAGTGGGTGCTCCTGCCCCATTAGCTTACGTCCCAGAGTTTAACTCACTCCTCACAGACCACATGAACTTGCTGCAAAGGATGAAAAATACCGGCGTTTACCTCATTTCCAGATTAGGGGTCAGCTTTCTGGTTCTTCCCAAGTACGAAAGGATAATGCAGAAGTACAACCTGCTGCCGGAGAAGTCCATGTATGACTTGGTCCATGGGTCCAGCCTGTGGATGCTGTGCACAGATGTAGCGCTGGAGTTCCCAAGACCCACTCTGCCTAATGTTGTGTATGTAGGAGGAATCCTAACCAAACCGGCCAGCCCACTACCAGAAGTAAGGTTTGCTGAACTCCTTGGTAATCTTTTCTAAATACAGAGGTCGATTCAGTCCGTTTTGATTTTTGGAAGAGATAGAATTGGTTCTTTCTGGCTAACAGATGGTGCTTTAAAAAAGCAGTTGAGACAATACATCCTACCAAGGTCCCTTCATTTGTGGATGCCATTCCCCTGGGACACGGTCCTGCTTTGATGGAGCATTTCTACAATGCTGAGAGGGGCCATTCTGCCATATGGTCAATAGAGTGGCTGGGAAATCGATTTTTGATTAAGTAATAATGGTAGTGTGTAAGGAGAATGTAGTTAGTTAGCCTTAATGAACGCGAGTGGTTTTTGCTTTTAATTAAACACACAGTTCCCTCTATTTGCTGCCGGATAGCACTATCACAGGTCTCCATTTCTAGATTAGGTTCAGTGAACTCAAATAAATAGGAGACCATGTAAATAGAGGTTCTGCTTTCAGCAGTCACAATGACAAGAAAAGTTTATGTCCAACAATGAAAATGGGGTAGTAACTTCCATCAAATTAGGGAGCCAACTAATTTCTAGTAAGCAGCTAAAACTCTTGTAACGAAATCCTGCCCCATTGCAATTTCATTTCAAAGATGGAACTGATTGCACTTGAACAAAGCCTGTCTCCTATCTAAGTCAGACCTAAATTCTTTTTTTCTGGCTGAGCTGTCAGCAAATCCCTTGTGTTCCCTTCTCCATCCCAGTGTGTGTTTTCTTAGGTATCTCAAACTTGCAGGAGTCATACTCACATATTAATTGTAGGGTTTCCTAACCTCGGATTGGCTCTCCAGATTTAATCTCAACATCCGATGGCATTTACCAAGAAGCAATGAGTTATTCTAGGATTTTGTTCTCTACTGAAACTATTTCTACTCTTTAAAAATCTGAAAAGAGCCACTCACAACAACTCTGCTAAATTATTCATTTCTAGCTCTGGTCACTATGTATCAAAAAAAGTTGTTAAGGACTGGATGAAGAGCAAATCTAGATTTTTCATATATGCATCAGATATGGACAATCACTGGGCAGAATTTTCTCATGGGGAAATAATGTGATTGGAATATACAGCCTGTAGGCTTTTCTAATCCACTCGTTAGAAGTATATTCAATAAATAACACCTTGATATATTTCATGTAACATGAAAAGAGTAGAACTTACCAGATTTGTGGCCCATACCACCCTAGCATTTCAAGCAGATACCGCCAGTGGAGGCTGTGAGGGCACAGTTATTCTCTCTGAGATCAAATACAAAGGATAGGAATTAATCTCAGCTTTTTCAGCCAACCATGAATTTATCCAAGCCCATTTTGAATTCTTAAGTATTCTCTGCCAGAGTCACTGTGTGATATATTAACTCCTCTTCCTAAAGATAGCTAAAATCAGATTTAGAAGTAGCTTCTACAAGACCTGGTAAGCAAGTCTGCTTTTGCTCTGAGTCATTCATAATATTACACAGATGAGCCCTGTTCTCTCCAGGTGTTCATTTTTTCTCAACCAGAGCACTGCCCTTCTGCCTGCCTCGTTTGGTTTCTGGTTGAGTGCTGTCTCCCTCCGGACTGAAAAAGAAATGGATGATGAAAAGGAATGTTCTAATGAATCTCTAGTCCCTGTACATCTGTCTTGAATTGCAGCAACTTGAACTACATAAGCACAGAATATTTTACGTTTTGTTTTCTGTCCACTATCCTTAATTAAGATACATACATAGCGTGTAAGACTGGTTCTTTTATTCCTATAACCCAAGCTTATCTTTTCCCCCATGGGTCCCTCTGCCCATTAGTTTCACTGTTTTACTTTACTTTTAAAGCATCTTTCAAGTGGTTTTGGAGCCTTATATAGGATTATTACTCCAGATGTTTTCTGATTTGCATAATTTCTAGGTTGGTACTGCTTTAGCCTACTTTATGGGCTTCCCTGTTCTTTTTTTCTCTTTGGGTACTTTGTAACGATTCTTTTAAAGATGTGCTTTTATTTGCAATGGCCACTTTTGTTGGCTAGTTAGGCCATGCGCGTGTGTGCGCGCACACACACACACACTCACACATGCAAATATGGTATGTGCATGTGTTATGTAGACCTAGGTAAGTGTATTATTCTCATTGAAAGTGTCTTACTTAAGTCATAAGTGTGAAGGGCCATTTTCAGTTAGTATGCCACTTAGAAAGTTGTTCACCAGGGAGTATTTTGAAGAATGATGTGTCTTACACTTTCAGATATTTCTTAGTCTGGTGAGGTTTTATATACGCAGGAACACGTGTGTTCCTACTGGGATTTCACTAGTAGATTTCTCTGATACGGTAAACTGTACCTCAGGGTTCTACAAGTTAATGAGTTTCTCAAATACCTGTTTTATTTACAGGTCATGGTAGTGACACTAAAATAATAGGGCCCAGCAAGTGGCCGTTTAGAACACATGATTCACTAATAACAGCTTAATTGTTAACTGCCTTGGTATCTTACCAGGGATGGATTAGGTGTTCCAGATGTCTGGAAATGATTTGACAGTGGGATTTCATTTCAAAACCTGGGATGAAAGGCTACAGAAAATTTCTAAAAGACACTTTTTAGAAGCTTTCCTAATGTTTGAGCCTAGAGAAACTCTAGAGAGCATCTAGTTCAGTTCCATTAATTTAGTTTATTTTTCTCCCCTGGAAATACAGAGAATAGTCCATTCATTTGTCACATAGGAGATTCAGTGAATTTGAGTGTCTCATCCAAGGCCATACAGCTGGTTTGCAGCACAGCCAAGTAAAATGTGGATTATTTTGCTGTGATTAGATATTCTGTCAAGATGCCTACATCTCTTGTTACTCATTTACACATTTGTAGTGTGTACAGAACTGTGCAGAGACAAATATTTCTCGACTCTATTTGATATGTCAAAGATGGTGAGGATTTAATATGAGAGTCAAATTTTAAATCGTGTGCTCTCACTTATGCTTTAGAGATTTAATATTAACAATCAGCTGGAGTCCAAATGTTTTGATTCTAAGTGTTATATTAGCATAGAGTGAAGCAGTTCAGTTTCTTGATAATACAATTATTTAACAACGCATATTAGCTATGCACCTAACTTACCATACTATTTACTACCTGACTGTCTAGAGTATGAGTCCTTAAAATGTGTCAGTGAAGGAGAAGAGGTCTGGAGTGGATCATATGTACTCTCATCGCAGGGTGGTAGAGAACATGAATACAATTTTTTTTAAAAAAGGTTGGCCTTGGGCAGGAAGGGGGTCTGGAAACAGATCCTTATTTGATTAGGTCCTATAAGTATTAAATGTGAATGAAAGAATGCCTAACAGAGAGTGATTATAGCTTTTAGCAGTTTTATTAGTGGGTAATAATAATACCACTGAAGAATTGTACCTTTACTTACAGTCTATTAAAATTTAATTTTTTAACATTTGTTCATTTTTTGAGAGGCAGAGAGAGACAGAGCATGAGTAGGGGAGGGGCAGAGAGAGAGAGATGGAGACACAGAATCCAAAGCAAGCTGCAGCCTCTGAGCTGTCAGCACAGAGTCTGACATGGGGCTCAAACCTACGAACTGCAAGATCATGACCTGGACTGAAGTCCGATGCTTAACCGACTGAGCCACCCAGGCACCCCTAATTTTTAAAATTAACATATTTCATGTGATAATTTTTAAATGATTTCTCATTGATGAAATAGTCTGGCCCTGCCAGGCAGCTGATCTCTCTCACTTTTCTGCTTCTACAGCCCCAAACTGTTTTTGCACTTAATAGATTGTACTTTAACATTGGTTTTTCACATGGCTCTCTCCCTAACTAGAGTGTGGATGCCTCAAAAGGTGGATCCTCTGCTTATTCATCTTTCTCCCCTGAGTACCTGAAAAATGGTAGGCATTTGGTGAATGTTTAAGATTAAATGAACTGCATCAAATAGAAATAGTTGCCAAACAAAAATAGGTTTTAGCTAGTCCAACAGTGTTGTTTATAATTATTATAGCCATTTCTGCTTATTTCTAATTTATGTCCACATACCATCCCAGCCATTAAGCAACCAAACATTCCAGGCTAAGTTATTTTAATGAATTAGAATTGCTACATAATGTTATTGATATTGACAAAAGATCATTATACATTACTCGGTTGATGAACTAAATGGCCTCTACTGTGTTCCAGATACGCACAGGAACAGGGTTAGCAGAGCGAATCAGTCCAGCTATTGCTATCTTGAAAGATGTTTTGGGGTGGGTAAGATACTCATTTGGTATGCCTCAGAGGTGCTTTATTGACAGACAAGGAGTGTTAAGGGCATTTTCAATTCACCAGTTGTAGAAACGTTTTTAACTTAGGGAAACACAGACCTGGGGAGATACAGATAAGAGATAAACAGAGATAAGAAAGAGCATGAGACCAAGGACAGGGTCATGAAATACTCACTGCTTATCATTTTGTTATTTGCCAGAACTCTCTCACAGAGAAAGGTGTTGGAGAAAATGAGATATTGAACAACAGACTCATTAGATTAAACACTTGTCAGCAGATCAGGCTATGAGAAGAAAAAACCGAGAAACAAAGCATTGACTTTCCATATTCAGTTTTCATTGATTGACCTGTAAGCCATACCTTACTATTACATATGGTAATGGAAAGCTGACTTCCCGAATAATGAATGATGTGTCTAAGCTGAGAAATGGGACCAGAGTTGCTGGGGCTAGTAAGCTTGATCCAAGATTACAGCAGTTGTGTGGAAAATTCCGACCATCTTAATACTATGTTACATATAAATTATATTATTATGAAGTATAAAGCTCCCCATGGGATTATAACCATTGTACCACATTGATTAAAATGCCTACTTTAAAAAAAAATTTTTAATGTTTATTTTATTTTTGAGAGAGAGTGCATGTGTGCACTCCCTTACGAGCGGGGGAAGGTCAGGGAGAGAGGGAGACACAGAATCCGAAGCAGGCTCCAAGCTCTGAGCTGTCAGCACAGAGCCCAACATGGGGCTCCAGCTCATAAACCATGAGATCATGACCTGAGCTGAAGTTGGACGTTTAACTGACTGAGCCACCGAGGCACTCCTAAAATGCCTACTTTTAAATTAAGTATAATTTAATCAAACAGTATATCCTTTGTTACAGTTTCCTTATTTGAATGCCATCACTCACAAATGACTTAGTAAAATGTCTTCATCTATATAGTACTCCTGTGCTGTCAGTAGCTATGTGGGGATCAGAAATTGACAACTGTAATGTTGGGAAGAGGCTAATGAATTAATTCCAGTGACTAATTCTGAGCTTTAATATTCACTACAACAGGATAATTGGGCAGAAATGATAGATTCGCTATGGGAACTCACTAATGTAAAATGTTGTTGGAGATATTTATTGCAAAAGTTCTATAGGTTGATCATATATTTTGTCTTCATTTTGTGGTAAGAAACCAGATTACCTTGCCAAATGAATCTATCCTGGAAGTATATGAGGCACCATTAGAACCATCAGTAACTTACTGTTCAGTTTACTGATAGGGTAATTTTCTAAGCAGCACTATAGTTTTAAATAGCTTATCAGTTGCCTCTGTAAGCATTAAGGGTTTACAAAGATTTCTTGATATGATACAAGATCCAAATATAACTGAAGGTACAGAGTCTGATATGATTTTTAAACACCTTTCTGCCTCTGCTATTTCGTATTGAAACTTTAGGATACCCTACAGAATTGTTGTGTAGATATTAATTCAAACACTGGCTGTGCTGAGGGAAGTCTTTTTAACCGAGCATCTTTACCAGTTACAATTTTTGTAATTAAATTGCTGTTGGTACCAACTGTTTGATATGATATTCGTCGTAAACGCTCTCTTTGTAAGCCAAACAGTTCTGTTTTTGAAATTAAAACCTCTACAGTCAGTTGCGTTTGCCAGACCTATTCCTGAGTGCAGATTTTGATGGAGAGGATGGTGTGAGCACGAGCTTCTGAAGAGGTCATGTCCCTGGAGACAAACTACCTAGTTCATACTTCTGTTTACGGAATTTTTTGTACCAGTTTTACTGGAACTTGTGGCAGAAGTAGCAAAATGGAAGAATATGGGCTTTTTCAGCCAAATGGTCCTGACTTTTAATCTTGGCCTTCATAGGACACTTGGGTGAGTGATTCAGCCTCATTGTAGGGAGGATGGCAGTGCTCAGAGGGACCGGAGGATGGGAGCCATGGCACAGCTGGTGGGCCGTTGTTGCATTTATTATTGTTTAAGCAGCTCTTGTGGTTTAATATGAGCCATAATTACTGTATCGCTATCAGTTGCTATTTTCCACGTGGCACATAGAATGGTTTCAGGGGCGAAGGAGGGATGCGGAGGAAGTCTCCACAGCTTCCCGTCTACTTATTTTAGGGGTAAGCACGTGGTCCTTCTCCTTCTGTCTTGGGGATGTTTATTTCTCTTTCCTCATCCTCTTTCTCAGAAATAGAAGGAAAACGACAAGTGAGATAATGTGGGCATTAGCCCGTCGCAGTGTTGTAAGAAATGAGCGTCAGCAGATGGGTACATTTCTCAAGGGTAAGAGAATTAAGGCAGTAGCTTCATGGTACTTGGGAATGCTGACTTCCTTAGGCTCAATGACATTGTGGCTTTTGAGACCTTTACATGGAGGAGCTGGGACTCTTAACCCCTGTTCTGCTGGCTCTACCCTGTTCATTTTCCTATGTCTGTGCTTCCCACTCCTGAAAGAGCTTAGGACAAATAAATGACCACCTGCATTCTAGCCAGAGACACTCTCCAGATTCTCCTCCACACTCAGACCCTGTAAACTAGATTATTAGATAGCCTAGAAACCTAAAAAAATAAAATACAGTTAAGGTTTTCTTCTAAGATCTAGAATGCAGACTCAGCAACAAATCCCAATCTTTACCCTAACTTCTTGCAATGTCTCTGTGTCCTGCCCCAGTGCCTCAGTATTGTTGGGATCAGAATGCCATGACATCCTTGTCAGAACATAGATTGTAGGGCCAGTTAGCAGGTCTGGGACGGACATACTAATTTCTGACAAATTCCCAGCTGATGCTGATGCTTGCTGGTCTGAGGACCAACCATACTTTGCAGACAAGCTGTGTGATCTGTAAATTTTAATTATATTATGTAATATATTTGATATGAGAATGGAATTTTTTTGGTCTGTGTTCCTTATAGGTTTTTCTCTTCTACACATTTATTTTCAGCATAAATTATGCGGTGGGTATGTGTGTATTTCAATAACTAGAAGAGCCCTGGTTTCCATTATACATTTGGAGAGCTTATTATCTTACACCTCTGCATTGTGAAATTGGGATGATGCTATTGAATAATCAACCATTGCTTTAAGAGACAGCCCTAAACAGAATGTCCATGTGCAGCCGTGTTAGTAATAGTCAGGCTCACCTATTTTACCTAGTTTTTCATTCATCTCCACTATTTTCTTTTTCTTTTTTTACAACATTCTAAAAACATTTTATCCAAAGTTAACATATAGGGTTTGATAAAAGCAGGCTATGATTTTATTTTTTTTAAGTTTCTATTTATTTATTTTGAGAGAGAGCACACAAGCAGGGTAGGGGCAGTTAGAGAGGGAGAGAGAGGATCCCAAGCAGATGCTGCACTGACCACCAGGAGCCTGATGTGGGACTCGAACTCTCAAACCGTGAGGTCATGACCTGAGCAGAAACCAAGTGTCGGATGCTTAACTAACTGAGCCACCCAGGGGCCCCAAAACAGGCTATGATTTTAAAGTCCCATTATGTAAATGACCTGTTTTCTGAAATTCTAAGAAGTCATATGCCAAAATAACATTTTTTCTTACCTACAGTCTTATATCCAAAATTTAGTAGTGAGCAGAATGTCATATACTTTATGTAGCATTCTATAAATGCTTGCTACCCATTATTGACATACTATAAATACAAAATATGAGAAAGGATTTATTTTTTAGTGTCCAATCTTTATGTCAGCTTGCTTGCTTAGGAAATATTTTTAGGCTGTGAAAACCACTTTAACTTTTTTACTTTGAAGGCATTTCTCATAAGTTTGCAAATCCTGAACATGTACTTACGCCAAATATTGGTTCCTGTCTGTTATGCCCAGAGTCGACTTGGTGCAGAGGATTGCTTTGTTGTGTGTACTTGCTTCGAGAAAACTGGATAAACAGCCAAAGGGAAATAGGCACTGAAGTAATGGGATGGAGTTTTTCAGGCACTTCTTAATCCTGAATGTGTTCTGATCCATCTGAAATCCGAGAGGTACAGAAAACTCCTCCTAGAACAATGCCAATGAAAGATCATTTCACAAAGCACAGGGGAGAGGCTGCTGGGTGCCTGCAATGCCTGCCTTTCCTCTGTTGCCTGTACTCAGCAATAGGAGCTGGGTGCCAAAATAAAAATGATGAAGCTATGCAGACCAGAACTCTGGGTATTTGTGGAAGAAGGCCTATTCCTTACTTTATTTTATTTTTTACTAAGTTTTTTTTTTTTTAATGTTTATTCATTTCTGAGAGACAGAGAACACATGCAGGTAAAGAGCAGACACACACACACACACACACACACACACACACACACACTCCAAAGCAGGCTCCAGGCTTTGAGTTGTAGCACAGAACCCAGTGCAGGGCTTGAACTCACGAGCTGTGAGATCATGACCTGAGCCGAAATCAGAACTTAAGCAACTGAGCCACCAGGTTCCTATTCTTTAAACTTTGGACACAAAGCAGAGACCCTCCATACAATTCAGAAGCAACTGTGCTACCAAATGAGGCATGGAATGGGCCCGAATGGGATGGATACTAGTTCTTCCACCATTTTCCTTTGGCTGTCTATCAAGGTATATTTTTGTAAAGCAGCGTTTATTGCTATTATAGGGACCACTTTTAGTAGAAGACTCAAGATTCTGATTCTAGCAATATAATTAGTCTGTTAACAGAGCATTTATTACAGAAAGTGTTGTAAGATAAAAGTGCTATGGGATATGAAAGAGAGAGAAGAAAAAAAGAGGGGTACAGAGAGGTATGTGTTCCTTTTTCCTAAAAAGTTTGCTTCGGAGAAGAGTAGCTGTTAAAATGCGCATTTACATATACTTAGATTATTTTGTATGGTAGCTTTTTGACAAGATAGATTCTCAGGACAATTGTGTTCTGATACAAGAGAGGAAACCTTTATGCTATGTTGAGAATATTATTTACCTTTGATTTGCTTCCGTTTTTTTTTTTCTGATTTTACTTCTGCTTTTTAGATCAAATATTTTCAAATATATGATACATTAAAGATAAACTTACCAAAGTAAGCTGACCTGATTTTACATTTCTTTGACTATCACAGCAACTTAATAAATTTCTGTTGAATTGTTCTATCCCTAATTTGAGTTAGATAAAAGTTCTTTTAATCACAGTTGACAATATTTAATTTGCATAGAGCTTTAAGAAGAGCGCTAGGTTGTGGGGTGCCTGGGTGGCTCAGTCAGTTGAGCTTCGGGGTCTTGATTTCAGCTCAGGTCATGATTCTAGGGTTGTGGTATCGAGCCCTATGTCGGGCTCCACACTGAGCTTGGATCCTGCTTAGGATTCTCTCTCTGCCTTTCCTTCTGCCCCTCTCCCCTGCTCACGTACATGCTCTCTCTCTAAAATGAAATAAAAATAAAAATAAGAACACTAGGTTCTAAAAAACTGAAAATTTTCAGAAAGAGTAATGGAAAGAGCGAAGCTCTTTGAGAGCAGAGTTCTTGCCTCATCTTTTATATCCCACCCACTTCCATGCCTAGTGCCACGGTACTTTGCATGTATAGGCTTTAATATATATTTTTTGAATTAGTGTAATTTCCAGTTGTAGAAGCCTATTTATTTGCCAGTTTATTTCACAAAAATGAGATGAAATTATTTTTATGCTATAGATTCCCAAAGCTTTTATCAGTGCAAAGCAGCTCAAGTGGAGGGATAAATTATCACTAAAACTTTGAGGCTAAATAAATTCCCTGACTACCAGTTCCAGGCCATCGTGAGGAGCAACCAAACCAGCTTGACATTTTCTGTTTCACTGCAAGGTCCTTCAAGAACTTTTTCGTGTGTGGGGTAGTGAGAAGCTTTTGCATACCACAAAGGGATGGACACTCTGAAAAGGGATAGATAGCTATTTTGTTATGCATTCAGTGTGTATTTGTTGAGAGCCTAAAAGGTACCAGGCACTGAACTAGCAATATCAAGTGCAAGTCCCGGTTTCTTTGTTTGTGCTACTTAGAGTCTGATGGGAGAAATGATTAAGAAATATGTAAATAAATTAATGAGATCCATAATGTCAGCACTAAAGTACTGTGAAGGAAACCCTACAGGGTGCATTGATGGAGATGAAGGAGCCTTCTCGGGGGATAAAGTAGGGCTTCATGAGAGGTTGGAGTCAGCCATGGGAAGGGAACATTCCTGTCAATGAACACACCATCCCAAGGTGCATTTTGAATACCTAAAAAAGTTCAGTGAGGCTGAAGAGTAGAAGGCAAGGGTTAGGGCAAGGTGGCTCCGGTAAACATTGACAGCTGAGCAGAGATCATCTCACAGAAGCCCTTACATACTGTAAAGGATTCAGATTTTATTCATTGAGTTTAAATATGATTGGATTTTCTTTTAGAAAGAATTGCTCTGATACTTTGTGGAGAAATCTTGTTAGGCGGGAAGAGAGAGGGGGGTCGCCTGGGTGGCTCAGTCAGTTAAGCGTCCGACTTCGGCTCAGGTCATGATCTCACAGTTTGTGGGTTCAAGCCCTGCGTTGGGCTCTGTGCTGACAGCTCAGAGACTGGAGCCTGTTTCAGATTCTGTGTCTCCCTCTCTCTCTGACCCTCTCCTGCTCGCTCGCTCACGCTCTCTCTCTCTCTCTCAAATAAATAAAAAACATTTAAAAAAAAGAAGGGGAGAGAGAAGACAGAAGGACCAATTGAGTGCATGTTGCCTTAACTTAGGGAAGAAATGGGCTGGTGAAAAGAGCGATGTTTCCAAGTATATTTGGGAGGTAGAATTAACTGGGGTGGAGTTGGGTGAAGGGGATTCTAAGAAAACAGCAAGTTTCCTGCTTGAGTTACCAGTCAAAGACATTTCCTTAAAGGGAAAGACTAAAGAATGAATGGGTTTTGGAGAGAAAAGGCATAGTTCAGTTTGGAGGTATTGAATCTGAGAAACCAGGGATCTCTGAGTAGAAATGTCAGACTGACCTTTGAAGAGATGAGCATAGAGCTGATAGGAAAAGTCAGGGCTGGATATTCAAATGTGAGGGTCGTCTTCCCAGAGACTGTACTAAAGCAGTAGGAATAAATGAAATTACTTACAGAGAGGTATGGTAAGAAAGGAGGACTTCAGTCTGAGCCAACAACACTCAACCATGTACAGGCTTTGTAAAGGAAGACGGTCTTTAAGAACTCAGGGAAGTGAAAAATATCCAGGAAAGAGTGGTGTTTTAGAGTCTAAGAAATTAGTGTTTCAAGAAAGGAAAGTCCACAAGTTATCACTACTGCTGAATTGGGTGTTTCCACATGTTAATTGGAGACATATACAAGAGTCCTATGTCACAGGGCAATTTTAGTTGTTTACTGAGTAGATAAATAGCAACAAAAAACTAAATTTGTGCTCTCCTTTAACATTCTCCTACATCTGCTGCCAACGGTCCATTGGTAAAGTTGAGAGTCCTCACTGGGACCCTGGAGAATATACATATTCAAGGTCTCCAGGAGATTCTTGGGAAGATCACTTATTCTTTCTGGGTCCCCATTTCTTTATCATTAAATTGTGGGCAAGTCAGTGGGTGGGATTGGATTCGTTTTTAAGCTTCTTCCACTTCACTGGTGGTATGGAATGGAACATTTTGAACACCATACATACATTAAAATATAGATTATATCTTTAAAACGTTTTGATTTCCGGTGCAGTTATGTTGTCAGAACTGAAGTCAAGCAGACTCTCTGTGTAGGTGTGGGCTAAGTGATAGTTCGTGGGGGTGGGGACACACAGAGGATGGGCAAGGGATAGCTATAGGAAAGGCTTTTTACAATTTATATGTAGGGAAGCTTTGATTTTTCTAGTAAATCATAAGCAATCATTAGAAATAGTAATAAGGTAAGTAGTTTTTGGTTTATAAAAAATTTATGGTTAAAATTCAAACCATCATTTGGTTTTATTTTGCATAATACAGAAAATTCATTTTTTTCCAGAGAATATAATTAAATTACCACTTTTAGTTGAATTTTAAGACACATCACAAGCCATTTATTTAAGTCCGTTTCTTCTCACTTGAAAAATTCTTTCGGCTTTTTATGGTAGATAATTTGTGAATCGATTTTGCAAAATGTGTTTCTTCTGAAAGGCAAAATTGAAATGATAGGAAAGTACTTAAAGCCTTGGCAGATTTAATTTCATTTTGGTAAAGTTCATACTTAGTTGAATATTATATAGAGTAGTAAAAAGGAGGGAATTTGCCCCCTACGCTGCCAAAACTCAGGAAAGGGCATAAAAACTAGCCTTAGTTAGAAATACCTAAGATTGAGAATAAGCAATCATCTTAGGCACTTCGTACTAACCTGTTTTATTTTACTGTGCCTACCAAACAATGCATTTGTTTTCCTTTTTGCAACTCACGGTTTTTTCAGTTAAGCCTTAGGTAATTTGCTTCATAAATAAAACTTCAAATGAGATCTATTTACAGGATCTTTACCATATAAAGGGTAGAAATTTATACTGACACATGTAAATTGGGTTACTTCTGTTATAGAGATAGAAAAATCTCCATTTTTTTTAAGCTATTTAGAGATGTTGGATATTATCAGAAGAAGGTTTGGAAAGAGTGAAGTTATGTACTAGATTATGTACAACTTCTTGTCAGGTGAATACAGAAAAGTTCTTTTTTCAAAAAGTATATGGGCTTCCTTTATAATGTTTCAGTATAGACAGCTCATCTCTCTAGACTTGCTTAGTAACAAGGTCTTTTTTTTTTAATTATTATTTAATGGAGACCTCATGTAATGTGTTATGATGTGAGCTCAATCAAATGAGTTACTTCAGCTTCATTTATTTTCTTTTAATCCGAACAGCTTTTCAACAGAGTTGACAAATGCTACACATCTCTTAGCTTTATTAACATGTTATATATAATTGCTGTTTATATTGATAACTTTACTTCTATCAGCTGAATACGGCCTCTAAAGTTTTGTATCCAGTATTTGAGTACTTTTGTTTTTGTCTTTTAAAAAGTCAGTATTAGGCACTACTGGTTACTACCAGCTGAAGCCTCACACAGCTGTGTATTTAGCATTTAATCATGCTAAGAATTGCTAATTAGAACATCAAACTGGACAAAGCCTTCCCAGTGGAGTTGATACAATACCATTTTTGTTTGAAAACCATAAATAAATAATCTTTGCACATTACTGGTTTCATTAATAAGCATTTGTGTCCTGTGTGTAAAGCAGGCAATCTTTAACAAAATGTTTTAACCTGCTAGGAATAATTTAGCAATACCATCCTTTCACCAAACTTTATAATCGCTCTAAAATATGGCCAGCCTTAGTAAAAAATTGCCACAGTTAACATGTGGCCTTTTGATTTCTCTTTCTGTTCTTCACTTTCTTTATTTGCTACATTTCAGCAATGGCCCCTACCAGCCCGACTGCTCCCCAGCCCCCACCACCCAGAATTTTTCTGCCGTTCTCCTCCCCTCTGCTTTGCTTTACCCCTGATCTGAACCCTGGGGCCAGCAATGCCTCTGTAGCACCTCAGTCAGCCTTAACTGTGGCTCAGGGTGCCTTATGTTCCAAAATCCCCATCTCCTGTTCTTTTACTAAAACCACCTTGTTTCTAAATATCAGATGCAGTTAGCAGTAGCAAAGATCAGGTCTAAGAAATTTGTTTAGTGCTGTGTTAATGGCTGATAGCAATTTAACGTATTACCTTTCTAGAGGTAGTGAATATTTTATACTGAAATTGGAGGTCTAGTGACAGTAAAGACATAACTCAGAAGAATCAATAGCAATAGCGTAATTAGTCTGCTTAGTAAAAGGCAGAGGTGATGGTTCCTGGGGATGAAGGGCACACTGTGTATCTTTAATATCGGTTCTTACTGCTCATTCATATGGATGATTATACTCTTTATTTCTTTTTTATTTTTTAAGTTTATTTTTTATTTATTTTGAGAGAGAGAGGGAAGGAGAGAACCAGTGCGGGAGGGGCAGAGAGAGAGGAAGACAGAGGATCTGAAGCAGGCTCTGTGCTGACAGCAGAGAGCTGGAATATGGAACGCGAATATATGAACTGTGAGAGCATGGCCTGAGCAGAAGTCATAGGCTTAACCAACTGAGCCACCCAGGTGTCCCTGGGGGATCATACTCTTGAGGGTTCAAACTTTTTCTAGGGAGGAGTAAATGCAGCATGTTTAGCTTTTTTCAGCACTGGATCTCACAGTCATTGTGAGTTTAGAGAGAACAGGAATGTTCCCGGGCCTGACATGGTGGTCATAAAATGTGTACGTACCATTCTTCTAGACTGGACTTTCCCTTTTCTGCTTTGAGGATTAAATGGGCCAGACAAGTAACAATACTACATTGAGAAGCTGAGATATGCAGAAAATATATGAATTCATTTTGAATGTTTAATGGCTCAGATTTTGTTGAAAATGTGTTTTCATTCAGAAATATGCATTTGGTCGGGGGGCGCGTGGGTAGCTCAGTCAGTTAAGCGTCAGACCTCGGCTCAGGTCATGATCTCGCAGTTCGTGGGTTCAAGCCCTGTGTCGAGCTCTGTGCTGACAGCTAGCTCAGAGCATGCAGCCTGTCTTTGGATTCTGTGTCTCCCTCTTTCTCTGACCCTCCCCTGTTCACACTGTCTCTCTCTCACTCTTAAAAAAAAAAAAAAAAGAAGCATTCAGGGAAGTAATAAGGTAATGATTGTCTGAAATTCAACAAGCACACCCTTCTTAGTAGTGGTGCCGTTGCTGTTAGTCACCTTTGTGGACCACCTCTGCTCCACTGATTCATATAGTCACACCTGTATCTCTGCAGTGGCAGGAGTGTCCTGGGATTCAGGAGACTGGAGCCTGAGTCGACTGTCTGCCACTCACTAGCTTTGTCTTTGTGAGGCTTAGCCATGAGAATTTCTCAGGTGCAGTTTTCTTATTCGTCAGAGGGGAAGATTTTTGTCTATATCAAAAATGTTCACTGAAGATCGTTTTAAATAACATTTGTAGGTATCTATCAATTATAGAGGATTATATAAAAGTAAAGGATTACTGAAGCATTATGTAGGAACTGTACGTTATGAATTTTAAAAGATAGATCATTTACCTAAGATGGGCTGCACTTTTAAGAGAACATTCAGTGGAGATTTGAGTTCAGATGCCATTTCTTCTACTAACTCCAATTACAGACAGGCCCTTTCTGGAAATCTTATTCATCTGGATGACAACCAAGAGCTAAAAAAGCAAGTCAAAAGGACATTTGAGAAGCCAAAATCAATGCCAAAATGTCCAGGACTAAAGTTTATTTACTTGACTCATAATAGATACGTTTAGGTCTTCTTCACCCAGAGTTAATTCACTCTTAATTATGTACCTTCAAAACAGCTTGGTTATTTTCTTCACAGACCCATTAAAAGAAGAAGATTAAAAGAGAAATAAGATTAAAAGGACAAGTATGTTTTTGAGATAAGCTTGCTGAAAACAGTGAAAAGTGACAATTTGATAACCTGAGGAAAATGGAGACCCTTCCAGAATAACTGTAGGAAGACTATAAGTCATTCAAGCAGCAAAGCACTCTTGGGCCACTTAGTGTTGTAGACCCTCAGGATGTTTCTCTGTTACAGTGACACAAAATAGAATTGGGTTCATGTGTTATATATTCTTTGTGTATCAGGGGACTGAAATACGTAGTGCGCTCTATATGTACTTTCACCAGCAGTAGGCCTTAGCGAGCATGTAAACCTGAGGGCCCAGAATGGTACAGTTCACAACAGGCTTCAGGTAGTTATATCTGCATTCAGGCCAGGGTATCCAGAAATGCTTCATCAAGACAGGCCAAGTTTATTCATTTGCAAAATGAAGAGTTTGGGCCAAACTAACCTTTAGAACTATAAGCCAAAATATGTAACCGCATATATCCCTTCTACCAGATTAATAGTATATGTTTTAAAACCCTTTCAGATTTCCTTTAGCCAATTTTCCAATAGAACATAAATGATAATAGATTTAGAATGACATGTAGTACTTGCTTGATTCACTGGAAGACACCAAAATACTTTTATCATTATGATCTGGGCATACGATAACGCTTAGAAATATTTCAGTCATTTTTCGGGGTGCCTGGGTGGCTCAGTCAGTTAAGCGTCTGACTTCGGACGCTGCTAACAGCTAGCTCAGAGCCTGGAGCCTGCTTCGGATTCTGTGTCTCCCTCTCTTTCTGACCCTCCCCTGCTCACACTGTCTTTCTCTTTCTCAGAAATAAATAAGACATTAAAAAAAAAAGAAATATTTAGGTCATTTTTCATTTTTTTAATGTTTTATTTATTTATTTATTTCTAGGAGAGAGAGAGAGAGAGAGGCAGTGATAGTGACAGAGTGAGCAGGGGAGGGTCAGAGAGAGAGGGAGTCACAGACTGAAACAGGCTCCAGGCTCTGAGCTGGCAGTCAGCACAGAGCCGGACCCTGTTCCTTATCCCTAGGTTCCAAAGCCAAACTCTTCAGGTGACTGGCATTTCCAGAGTACTTCCAAATGTCATTGAATGTGATTGTAAGTTTCATTGTGTCTTTCCCACCAGACTTAAATTCCTTGAGGACATTTGAGTCCCAGGAGCCAATGCAGTCTCTGAATTTAGGAAAGGGCTCCTTGCATATTTGTTAAAAAAATGAAATTTTTCCTGGGACTCAAATGTCCTCAAGGAATTTAAGTCTGGTGGGAAAGACACAATGAAACTTACAATCACATTCAATGACATTTGGAAGTACTCTGGAAATGCCAGTCACCTGAAGAGTTTGGCTTTGGAACCTAAGGATAAGGAACAGGGTCCACTAAGAGCTTTTTACCTTAGGGTCCTAAGGATGTTCCACTATAGTCTTTCTAGATCTGGGCTATGGAAATGCTTCCTGAGTAAGACCACTGCTTTTATAGCAAGACCCCTTGGGGCACCCCAGAACCAAAGCTCATTGAGAGGAATAGGAAGGAAACTCCCAGATTAGCCACATTTTGAAGGACAGTCATCTGTTTTTCTCTCCTCACCCCGCTCCTCTCCATCTCTCTTTTCTTTTCTTTTGCCATCATTTCCATAATTTATTGATGGTCACCATGTTTGAGGCCGTATGCATTCTCCCATTTTAAAACTCATCTCTTTCAGGGGGAGCAAGGACCTCCTTCTGCTACTATTGAGGCTAATATTTTAGGTCATTCTTTGGTTCATGCTGAATGTTCTCTATTTATTGGAAAGTTACTCCCTCCCACAAACTGCTTATTTGGGCAATGAATACTTTTGTGTTTCATGATTTCACTAAATTTTATAATCATTTGTCACCAGCACCTCCACACTCAGGTTCAACTGTTGTTCTTAGATATCTCTTAAACTGCAGAAGGTTTTTTTAGCTTCCTTCTCATGCTCACTGAGGATTTCTAGGTCTCTCAGACTTCTAATCTTATGGGGATCTTGGCTGAGAACAGTACTTCATCCTTAGAAAATGCCCCATCTGCTTCATAAGTATATCTTTGGTTTATTTATTCATTCATTCACTTATTGAGCAATCTCTGTTGAGTGCCTTCCATGTGCAAAGTACTCCATTACGTGCTGGGAATGCAGAATAAAACATCATAGTCTGTAAAACTCCAAAGGATCTTACGTGCAATCTGTTAGGTTCTCTAGCCTGGTGGGATGCTAGTGCTAGTTCCGGCTGTGAAAGAAAACCCCGCGTGGAGATAAAGGCCAGCAGTCTCTGGCGCTCCGCCACTCTTTATCAGACTCCATTCACTCATTTCATCCATTCGTCAGTTCTGTCACCAAATAGTTATTGAAGATTAGGTATTGTTCTTAATGCCATGCCCTCCATTCAGGGAACTGGAAAAGCTTGCCATCCCCAAACCTGATCTTGTGGGCATTCTGGTGTCCCTGGATCTTCTGTTTAACTTTCATATTCCCATTATGCCTAGACACACAGTTAAGGTAGCGAGTCTGCGATGATTTGCTCCGACAGTGGTGCCAGGAAAGGCAGTCTTGCTGGATTCTAGGTAATCTGGAATGAAGAATCTGCACCGTGTAATCTTTCCCACTTCTCTGCTTTACCTTTGCTTATTGTTCCTTGACTTTTCCTTTTGGAAACCATCTTTGTTGGAACTGACCTAAGGAGGCCTCCTGGAACAAGAATTTTCGGACACAGACTAACACAAGGCAAACCTGTGTTTTAATTACTAGTTTTAGGTTATAGGGCAAGTTATTTAATTTCTATGAACCAGAACTTCTTTATCCATGAAATAAGAAAAACAATTTTGTTGAAAAACTAAATAAGGTAGGGGCACTGGGGTGGCTCAGTCGATGAGCATCTGGCTTTAGCTCAGGTCATAATCTCATGTTTCGTGAGATTGAGCCCTGTGTTGGGTTCTGTGCTGTCAGCACAGAGCCTGCTTCAGATACTCTATCCCTTACTCTTTCTAACCCCCCCAACTGTGCTTTCTCTCAAAAATAATAAAAATAAAGTTTCAAAAGTCAAAATAAGCGTTCCTGAGTGGCTCAGTGGGTTGAGCATCTGACTTTGGCTCAGGTGATGATCTCACAGTTCATGAGTTCAAGCCCCCTGTCGGGCTCACTGCTGTTAGCACAGAGCCCACTTCAGATCCTCTGTCACTCTGTCTCTCTGCCTCTTCCTCATTCATGCTCTTTCTCTCACTTTCTCAAAAAGAAAGAAAGAAAGAGAGAGAGAGACAGAGAGACAGAGGAAGGAAGGAAGGAAGGAAGGAAAGAAGGAAGGAAAAAAAAGAAAAGAAAGAAAGAAAGAAAGAAGTGAAAGAAGTGAAAGAAGTGAAAGAAATGAAATGTAATGAAAATAGAAACTAAGTAAGGTAAGTTGTAAGTACGTGGCACATGTAGACTTAGTTTCCCTTGGTTGCCTAGTGTTATCTCCCAGAAACAGCTGTTGAGAGGAAATGTAGCTCACAGGTAAACATTGAACTGGAATGGATATAATGGATGACTTATTGGATGCATGAAACACAAATTGTTGACTCCTTTTGTGTGACCTTTAGTACATTTTCCCTTTCAGTATTATGATCTCATAGACTGATAATTTTCAAGTAGAGAGATACGAGAAGAGAAAAGTTCCTAAGAATTTTTCTTAGAAGAGAAACATTTCTCAGGTTCCCACTTCTGCAATATTTTTCAAGAATAAAGTTATAGTTGTTCACTCCAGTAAATATTAGGTGCCATCCAAAATAAATAGAATATTTAAAAAATAATACTAAAGTAAACCAAATATACATGGGTCATATATTTCAGTAATCTCTAACCCCAACATGGGGATCTAACTCACAATCCCATGATTAAGAGTCATATGTTCAACCAACTGAGCCAGGCAGGCACTCCTGTATTGCTGGATTTTATTCAGTTTAAAGTTCTATCCTAGAAAATATCACCAAAAGGACAGGATACCCTCATCTTAAAATTGTGAAGCCTTGGTTTTTGTGACACTTTAGTTATTGTTGTCAGTCTTAGAGTAATCTCTGTGGAGAAATTCTGCTAAGCTTTTGATGTTGCTGTGTTCAAATCCTGACAGGTAAAATCTAAATTTAATACCTAAAATTAGTAGCCTTTAGGGAGGCTAATGATGAATTTTTATTAATAATTTGTAATTAATCTTTGTCAACTAATAATCAGTTGCTGAAAAGAACCACACAAGGCCTACCATTGGTGGAATTGCTATCTTCATAGATAATAATGTTATCTTAAAATACGGTGTCATTATTAATTTGTTCCTTCCCTTTCCTCCAACCTTCTAAGTGATATGTCACTTTTTTTTTATTTCCACAAAGCAATACTTGAATTTGGGTTTGGACTTGTGACTGTCCTGTATGACATAATCATAGGTTCCAATTCATACAAGTGGTAAGAAAGTTATCTTGGTCATTTCTAAAATATTAGGTCTATAAATTTTTCATAATATAATGTTAGTTAGAAACAAAAGGAGTGCCTAGGTCGCTCAGTCAGTTCAGCATCCAGCTCTTGATTTTTTCTCCGTCTTGATCCCATGGTCCTGACATGGAGCCCTGCATCAGGCTCCATGCTAGATTTGGAGCCTGCCACAGATTCTCTCTCTCTCTCTCTCTCTCTCTCTTTCTCTCTCTCTGTCCCTCCTCTGCTCATGTGTGTGCTCTCTCTCTCAATATCTCAGAAGGAAGGAAGGAAGGAAGGAAGGAGGGAGGGAAAGAAGGGAGGAATGGAGGGAAGGAGGGGAGAGACAGAGAAAAGAAAAGAAAAAGAAAAGAAAAAAGAAAAGAAAAGAAATGATAGTTTGAGATCTAAAAATTTTGATGACTGCTAGACATAGGTTTGTTCAATCACATTTATATAACTGGGGTTACAATGAAATAAGACCCAAGTATATTGACAGCATTTGCTGATTCATAAAAAGAAGGACTAACCATTGAAGTAAATTGATAGAAAAATGAGAGAAGGGTGGAGAAAAAAATTGTATAAAAATTTCTTTAAAAACTTAATTTTTTTAGGGCTGTTGTACATTCACTACAAAATTGTGTCAAAAGTACAGAGATTGCCCATAGATACCCTGCCCCTACACATGCATAGCCTCCCCGACTATCAACATCCCCCACCAGAGTAGTGTGTTTGTTACAATTGATGAACCTACATTAATACATTATAATTACACGAAGTCCATATACAGCAGGGTTCATTCTTGGTGTTGCACTTGCTTTGGGTTTGGACAAATGTGTAATGATACGTATCCATCATTATAGTATCATGCAGAATAGTTTCACTGCCCTAGAAACTCTGTGCTCTGCCTGTTCATCCCTCCTCACCCAACCCCTGGCAACCACTGATCTGTTTAACTATCTATAGTTTTGCCTTTTGCAGAATGTCAAATAGTTGGGATCATATTATATGTAGCCTTTTCAGATTGATGTCTTTGCCTTAGTGATATGCTTTTAAAGTTCCTCTGTGTCTTTTCATAGTTCCGCAGCTCATTTCATTTTAGTGCTGAAAGATATTTGTCTGTATGCACCACAGTTTATTTATTCACTTACCTACTCAAGGCCATGTTAGTAGCTTCCAAGTTTAGTAATTATTAATACAGCCACCATAAATATCCATATGTGTGTTTTTGTGTGCACATAAGTTTTCATTCTCTTGGATAAATACTAAGCAGTGTGATTGCTGGGTCATATAGTGAGAATATGTTTAGTTTTGTAAGAAACCGTGAGGTTGTTTGTCTTCCAGAGTACCTTTGCTCCCCCACTAGCATTGAGTCAGAGTTCTGTTGCTCCATATCCTTGCTAACATTTGCTGTTGTCATTGTTCCAGAATTGGCCATCCTGATAGATTTGTAGTAGTACCTTCTTTTAATTTAAATTTATGGGTTTTTTTTTTTTCCCCCTCATGGAGTATGATGTGCAACATTTTTTCATATGCTTGTCACTTGTATATTTTCTTTGGTGAGGTGTTAGATCAGGTCTTTGGCCCATTTTAAAACCAGGATGTTTGTTTTCTTGTTGTTGAGTTTTCAAGAGCTCTTTTGTATATTTTGTAAAGAACTCTTGTAAAGAGTTCTTTATCAGATGTGCCTTTTATAAATATTTTCCCTTCTACTCTGGCTTGTCTCTTTATTCTCTTGAAATTCTCTTTCGCAGAAGTTTTAATTTTAATGAGGTCTAGTTTATCCATGGTTTCTTTCGTGGATTGTGCTGCTGTCATTGTATCTAAAAGGATATCACCACCCCCAAGGTCATCTAGGTTTTATCCTGTGTTATCTTCTAGGAGCTTAGTAGTTTTGTGTGTTATGTTTAGATTTGTGATCAATTTTGAGTTAATTTTTGTGAATGGTCTAATTCTGTCTAGATTCATTTCTTTTCCTTTTTTCTTTTTTCTTTTTTTTTTTTTTTTTTTTTTTTTTTTCTTTTTTTGCCTATGGATGTTCAGCTGGTCCAGCACCATTCGTTGAAATGACCATCTTTGCTCCCTTGTACTGTCTTTGCTTTTTTGTTCTTCAACAGATTGACTATATGGGCATCTATTTCTGGGCTCTCTTTTCTGTTCTATTGACCTATTTGTTCTTTTGTCAGTACCACACTGACTTGATTACAATAGCTTTACAGTAAGTTTTGAAGTCAGATAGTGTCCTCCAACCTTGTTCTTCTCCTCCAAAGTTATGTTGACCATTCTGGGTCCTTAGATTCTCCATATAAGTTTTACAATTATTTGTTGATATCCACAAGATAGCTTTCTGGGAGTTTGATAAAGTTGGGGAAGAACTGAGATCTTGACAATCTTGGTTCTTTCTACCCATGAACATGGAATAACTCTTTATTTAGTATTTCTTTGATTTCACTCATCCAGAGCCATGTAGTAGTCCTCATAGATCCTGTACATATTTTGTTCGATTTATATCTAAACATTCCATTTTTGGAGGCACAAATTTAAATGGTACTATCTTTTTTTTTTCCTTCTTTTTTGAGAGAGAGTGTTTGTGCAACTGGGTAAGAGAGAGGGAAAGGGACAGAGAGAATCTTAAGCAGGCTTCACACCCAGTATGCAGCCTGATGCTGGGCTTGATCTCACAACTGTGAGATCATGACCTGAGCTGAAACCAAGAGGCAGATGCTTAACTGACTGAGCCATTCAGATGCTCCCAGTACTATCTTTTTAGTTTAAAACTCCACTTGTTCATTGTTAGTATATAGGAAAGTGATTGACTTTGTATATTAACCTTGTATCCTGAAACCTTGATATAATCACTTACAATTCTAGGAGTTAGTTTGTTGACTATTTTGGATTTTCGGCAGAGATGATTATGTCATCTATGAACAGAGACAGTTTGATTTCTTTCTTCCAAATCTATATATTTTAATTTCCTTTTCTTGCCTTATTACATCAGCTAGGACTTGCAGTGAGGTATTCAAAAAGAGTAGTGAAAGAGGACATCCTTGCCTTGTACCTGGTTTAAGTAGGAATGCTTCTAGTACGATTTTAGCTGTAGGTTTTTTGTAAATATTGTTTATCAAGTTGAGGAAATACCTCTTGAGTTCTAGTTTACTAAGAGTTTTTATCATGAAGGTGTTAGATTTTGTCAAGTATTTTCTCTGCATCTGTGCTCTGATGATGTGATTTTTCTCTTTTAGCTTATTGATGTGATAGATTATAATAATGTATTTTTTCATGCTAAACCAGCCCTGCATGCCTAGGATTTTATTAGCTATTTTGAACCTAAAACAGATGCAGTTAAACTTGAAGGAATTATAGACTCTAAATTTCTCCATTGCCTGAATTAGTTTTCTCATCTTCACTTGCAATTTGACAGAAAAACAAAAGTTTATAATCATTATATATTTTTCATTTACCTGTGTACTGCAAGATATTAAAATATAACTGATAATTTAAAAAGTGAATTTGAAACATTATAACAAAAAGAAACTTCACATTTTAAAAAATTTAATCTTTATTTACTTTTGAGACAGACAGAGAACAAGTGGAGGAGAAACAGAGAGAGAGGAAGACACAGAATCCTAAGCAGGCTCCAGGCTCTGAGCTATCAGCACAAAACCCAGTGTGGGGCTCGAACTCACAAACCTCGAGATCATGACCTGAGCCAAAGTTAGACACTTAATTGACTGAGCCACCCAGGTGCCCCTATAGTTTTTAAGTATATGGAAATTCCTATTAAGGAAAAATAAATAAACATCAATAAAAGGAGGAAGTGGGCTCATTATGGTTTGTGAGGTAGTAGATATGGGAATTAATGCTATCTGTATGCCAGGTAATAGTCTCCTCTTACTGAAGTTGTTAATACCGACCTCACATATTTAATACAATTGTAATGTCGGATGCAGCAATGACTGGCAGGAAGATGATGGAGGTTTTTCAACTTACATTAACCTTGGTGAAGTTTTTTTGTTTTTCTTTTCTTGTTGTATTTTGTTTGTTTTTTTTTAACCATTTCTATCTTTGAAATATTGAGCGTGCAGTTTTCTCATCGATATATGGGAAAACTATCTTACAGAGATGTTTTGTCATCTAAATAGAGTGGTAGAGTGAGTAAAGCATATTATTTACTGCCATGACCATATTCTAGATTCTCAGTAATCAGTAGCTATTAGCTTATATCAAGAGAACATGATGTTACTTTTTTTTTTTTGTTAGAATTTTATTGATATGTTCTTTGCAGTAGGAGATTCTTTGGCTGTTCTTTTTATCAACTTGTTAGGGTATGAGTGTTTTGCTTCCTGAATTCTGCTCCTGTATTTTCATTTGAATGAGCAACTGTATAATAAATCACCCAGCCTAGACAGCTGAATAAACTAGCACTCAACGACTCAGTAAATAAAACTTCATTGATTTCACCTTTCTCTTTCATAACTATTTTAGTTTGTAAGCAATGGGATTTAAGTTTGCTGTTTGACACTAGGTTGGTTTATAAGAAAAAAGTATTTATTTTAAAAAAACATAGGTTGTTATAAGGGCCCATAGATAAGTCAGAGAAAAACAAGTAGGATGGAATTACCTGTTTAAAGACACTCTCCTCTTACATTTTAGAGAATTTTTTAAATGCCAAATATGGTGCTTTTCTTGGGGGAATTATTATCTATAAGTCTATAAGTCTATAATTATTATCTATAAGATATGTGATCTCTGATAAGTATCATACTTCAATCAGAACAAAATTAGAAACAGCTACTACTTCAAAGGATTCTTTTTTCCAAAATAGGAAATCACCATTGGGGATTTTGAAAGAAAAACAAAGAAACCTTTTTGGGCCTCATTATTTTAATAGTTTTAGTTTGTATAATTTTGGTTTAAGGGCTCAGGACTTAAGATGCATGGTCACACTTCCTCTGATAGTTTGATTTACATTAAGTTATAAAAACAATGTCTGGATGCCAGGTAATGGCAGTGACATCAAATGCAGCTCTTAGGTGACTGGGCACTCGTATTCAGTGAGACAGAAAGAAATACAATTTACGTAAGTTTAAATTTTAATAGTTGCACAGTATTGGTGAATGATAAAGCACTTCAGTAAGCCACTTGAATTATATTTTGGACAATTAGGCAGAAGAATCCTTGGGGAAAAAAAAGTTAAGCCAGGTGGGATCAGCGGGTAGTTCCTGTGTTTTGTGGTATTCCACTTGGTGCTGATAAAAAGGAATTTGTGGGGTTTAGAAAAGATGCTACCATATTTTTTTGAGTGAGTTACTAATACTTAGCCTTTAAATAGCTTCTTCAGGGCATTATTTTAGAATAAGGTACTATTTCACCAACAAAAATTTAATCACTGAAGCTTAATTTTCTTCTGATGGTTCTGAGCTCATTATTTGGCATATACATAGTATGTAGTCAGTGAATCTCTGTTGGATGCATGAATGCATTTATAATTTTTGTGTTAGTTTCTCAGATGGAAACTAAGACTTCCAGCATAATATATAGGCAGAACTGTAGAAAGGGAATCTCTTTGGCAAACTTAGACATTCTTTTTTAATGTCGTATTGACAACTCTTGGAAGCGATGGCACATTGTAAATGAAATTCATATTTCTTAACATTCTTTCAATGTATCTTTCTCTCTCGCTTCAGCAAATACTGATGGTTCTTCCTTGGAAGTGGTATCTATCCCTTTCTGTTCCATTTTATTTCCACTCCACTTTTTGCAATTTGTAATGAGGTCATGTGTTAACAATGACAGAGCCTACTAACCTGTTTCCCAGATTTCACCCTGAAGTGACAGTGCCCTTTTCCAGACTCTAATCTATCCCAAAAGCAATGACGGATTAATCTTCAAGTTTTACAGCACTCTGAAGTTATTTCTCTTATGACAAATTTTCTGGTTTCCTTATATGAATGATCAAGTTCAAAGACCTGAAACTTGTAGGCAGATATACTTGCTTGCTTGTATCTAATATTATTTCTCACAATTTGCTCACGCCTGATCTGCTACCCATTTTTAAAATAATTTTTTTATTATTTATTTATTTTAAGAGAGAGAGAAGGTGGAAGGGTGCAGGAGAAGGGCAGAGAGAAGGGGAGACAGAGAATCCCAAACAGGCTCTGTGCTGTTACCGCAGAACCTGATGTAGGGCTAGAACTCGCAAACACACCATGAACCGTGAGATCATGACCTGAGCTGAAGTCAGAGGCTTAACCAATTGAGTCACTCCGGCACCTCTCTGCTCTCCATTTTTAACACCACTTCATTTGAGAGGCTTCCAGGACCCTTTTATTGAATTCCGTAATTGATTTCAGCACATTACATTGAATTGTAATTATTTGCTTGTCTTCCCCTGATAGGACTGTGAACCTCTTGAGGGAGGCACCTTATTTCATCTCTGTTGTATCCCTGGAGTTGTAATATTATAGGCCTTCTATAAATATGCACTGAATGAATGAGTGCATGCATCTTATAATTTGTGGTCTATACATTTTTAAGTCTTTACCTGCCTAAAATGTCCCATCCTTGCTGTGTTAAAATCCTTGATCTCCCTCTTTGTTTTGTTCAGTTAAAGCTTATTGAGTGCTGAGTATCTTCAGGACATTGTACTGAGTGATTAATATGTAGTGGTGCATATACTTCTCTGTGTGGTCCTTCTATAGCTAATAGTGGTGGGTTTGCCTCTTACATTATCATTCTGATGTACCGTTTTGCTAGGAGTCATCACATTGCTAGTAATTCATTTAGGTCTTTTTATTTTATTTATTTATTTGTTTGTTTGTTTGAGAAAGAGAGAGAGCGAGAGGGAAGGGGCAGAGAGAGAGGGATAGAGGCTGATAAGGGACTCAATCCCATGACCCTGAGATCATGACCTGAGCTGAAATCAAGAGTCTGATATTACTGACTGAGCCACCCAGGTGCCCCTCATTTAGATCTTTATGTGTTAATATTCCTAACCAGGGTTATTAGCTCATTAAAGTCATATTCAGTTTCTATTATAATTAAACATGTGTAAAATACACACTACATACTACACCAGAGATAACAGGCATCCTAATCATCTTCAAAAATGAAAATAACAAAACTTTGTGGGAAAGACTAATATTGAGCAAATAAATTAACTAGTCTAGAAGTTGATCAAAAATTGTTAGGAAAGTCATTGTAGAATTTCTTGAATGGGAATAAGCATTCAAGGGTCCTCGAAAATTATATCAGTGCTGGTCATTTGGTAGAGACTTATGGAGAGGCATGGTGTTGAGTGCTTTACAGATGGTATTTCATTTTATACTCATGCTTGTTAATTAACAGAACCTGTTGTGAACACAAGCAGATGTTCTAGCTTGTGCATAATATAGTATTCTTGCTTACAGTTAACTTATGTCAATTCAGTGTCTTTTATTTGTTAATTGAGGGAGTTGGTTTCTACCCTGAAGAACCTAAAATTAAGTGAATTCAGCCTTTCTTCTAAAAACCTATGCCGGGGCGCCTGGGTGGCTCAGTCGGTTAAGCGTCCGACTTCAGCTCAGGTCATGATCTTACAGTTTGTGGGTTTGGACCCCACGTCGGGCTCTGTGCTGACAGCTCAGAGCCTGGAGCCTGCTTGGGATTCTGTGTCTCCCTCTCTCTCTGACCCTCCCCTGCTCACACACTCTCTCTCTCTCTCTCTCTCTCAGAAATAAATAAAACATAAAAATAAAAACCTATGCCTCAGGGTGCCTGGGTGGCTCAGTTGGTTGAGCTTCTGACTCTTGGTTTCAGCTCAGGTCATGATCTCACAGTTTGTAAGTTTGAGCCCAGCATGGGCCCCACATGGAGCCTGCTTGGGATTTTGTCTCTACCTTTCTCACTGCTGCTCCCTGCTCTCTCTCTCTCAAAATATATAAATATTTTTAAAAAATTGCCTATTCAGTACCTGGGTGTATATAAGGAAAGATTCCCTGTGTTGATTCATCATATTGTATAAGACACAATGCCGTTCCAGCATTTTGAGCATAGTCTGAGCAGGTCATTATATGGTACCATTTATGTGCTTTACTAATACTCAAAAGTACCTGAGGAATGAAGAGTATGCACTTCTTGCCTATGATAGGGAAAGAGGGTTGTGTCATGAACATGCCGCATATCATTTATATCTAACTTCAGATACACAGCTTATTTTTTATTTGGTTTGTTTTTTCGGTTTTTTGTTCGTTTTGTCAAATCCAGGATATTTAAGAATTTAAGAACTGATATTTAAGCTGTCTGTAAAGAGTTGGGGGAAAGCCTTTTTTTTTTTTTAATCTGGCCCTGTGATACAAGAATGAGATTTGAGATATATGTATTTTTATCCAATTTTGTCACAAATCATAATTAAATGAGAATATATTTATGAGGGAGGAGCAGTTGGCACATTATTTAAACCTCCATTAGAAGTGCTTCAGGTGGATTAATATGTATGCATTAAAGCAAGAAAAAAATTAAAGGAAATAAAATAATTAAATGAGAAAATAGGAAACACAAAAATGTAGCAATTGCAAATTTGGTTAAGATTGCTTTATGCATGCCACTGTTTTTCTTTTCCTTCCAAAGCACTGCAAAGAGGAAAGTAAAATGTAGTCTTTGAGAATATAATACAATATCGCATCTTTTCACTGAGCAAGTAAAAAAAAAATAAGCTTTTTATGAACTACCTGGATTAACATCCTCAATTTAGGTAACATTATCCTCCTGAGGAGCTTCAAGTAGTTTTTGCATTACCTCCTGTCATTTACTGGCTTGCTTCAGTTTCCTCAGCTGTAAAATAAAGTAGTAGGACAACATGAATTTTAGCTCTTCTTCTAACTTGATGACACCGGGATGATGTTTGATTTTCAGGTGCATCTCCTGGCTCCCGGGGTACTGGATTGATACTGTAGTAGGGGTTGAGTATTCTAGTTTCAGAGCAACCCAAATAACCCAGAAATTAGTATTATATTAATAATTTGCATTGTTGTACCTGCACGCCACAAAATAATGAATTTGTTCACCTGCGTGATACTGGGAAAGCAGTGCTCAGTCAGCCTTGAGTACTGGACATTTCTTGGAAGCTTCCTGTTTTACATTCTTTTTTTTTAAAGATTTTTTTTATATTTTTATTTTTTATTTCTAGGAGAGAGAGAGACAGCGTGAGCAGGGGAGGGTCAGAGAGAGAGGGAGACACAGACTCTGAAACAGGCTCCAGGCTCTGAGCTGGCAGTCAGCACAGAGCCCGACGCGGGGCTCGAACCCACGAACCGCGAGATCATGACCTAAGCGAAAGTCGGACGCTTAACCGACTAAGCCACCCAGGCGCCCCCCTGTTTTACATTCTTCATGATTACAGCACTTAGGATTATGTTTTAATGCGAATAACAGAAAACAAATAAGCCATACACAGCAGTTTATTTTTGTGTCACATAAAGGAAGTAGTAAGGTGGGCATTCTGGGGCAGTGTGGCGATTGTGACAAGTCAGCAGGGATCCAGCCCTCTGTTCTACTGTCCTGGGATGCAGCTTCGCATCCTCAAGGTCAAGACTGCTGCATTTCAGCCCCTGGCAGACCCACTTCTGCTCACACCTCATTGTCCAGAGCACGGGCTAGCTAGCACATGCAGTCTGCCCGCCCGCTAAAAGTTGGCGATTGTTACTCAGGAAGTGGAGGAATTGGGTATTGCTAGGTAATGAGCGAGTCGCTCCTGCAATGATACACCTTCGTTTATTTTATTATAAAAGAGAACTTAAACATTATTCATGAATTTAAATGGGTTAAAATTAACATTCTGGGATGATGTGTTTATTTTATGGCTTTATTGTGTGCATTTCTGGCACATATGGGTGTTTTCCCACTGAGAAATAAGATTTACACGTGATCCTTTAAATTCAGTAAATACGGACCTAGGACCTAAATGGTATGTAAACTGTTTATTAAAAGCAGTGTTTTGGACCAGTGTTTTTTCTTTGTTTTGTTTGCCTTTTTGTTTCATTTTATTTTTTAACTACATTGGATTGGTATGCAGAGATTTTTTTCTAATGGCACTCCCATGGAGATTCTGCATTTGCCCTGAGGATCTGATGTTTGTTAGGATCACTGAGTCCCCTCTTCCCAGGTGTTAAATTCTTTGTAGTGATTCCAGCCCTGTAGTCACATTGGTAGCCTTGGGAGTTGTATTATTTCAAAATGACTGGCAATTGGCCAGCCCTGGAGCCCTTTTTCTTATAGTCTTACCTGTGTGTTCTCTTTCTGGAGTATATTACAGTATTACTAATAGCACTTGTTGGATAATTTTCCCACACCAACAGTCCTCTTATGTATGAATTATTTTTTAAAGTTTCATATGCTATGAAGCAATATGTGTACTCCTCCTTCATACAAATATGTTAAAATTAATTTGTCTATTTTCACTTTAAAATGATCTACATACATTCTTACATTTTTATGAAATACTTAGTCCAATATTGAGACTATGATTGCTAGTTCCATTAAAAGAATTTATTTCTTGGTTATGTCTTTGAGGCTTGGTAGTTGGTTTTTAGTCTATTTTAAGTATTATTCAGTTTGTCAGAATCAACTGCCAGGTAAGAGGGATTCAGGATGATTTCATAAACTCAGGAGATTTTTATTCTTTTTTTGTAACCTCTGAGCTCCCTGCCATCTACTTTTTAATTGACCATGTTCATTTCTTTTCCATAAAAAGGATTTTTTCTTCAGTAAATGTGTAAGTTCTCATTCTGTTATGCAGTGTCTTTCTTACTGCTTTTTTCCATTGAACATGCTCTTCTTTTTGCCCAAAAAGTCCTTTTTTCCTTTTCCATTTCCTATCTCTAATATAAACTTTTCTACTTGAAACTCATCTGTTTAAAAACTCCTTACTTTATTAATCCTAAAAAATCTGTTCTCTGCTTAACTCACTGTTTTTTTCTGTACTTTTGTTCTCACATTGTCCAGTCTTAGACTCAGATTTTCTGAGCTAAATGAGATATTTGAGATACTTGCCAGCAAACTTTTTCCTTATAACTGTTAAGGGGCTTGGGGGCAAGAAGTGTTATGTATCTAGTTTTCTAGTTTTTCATTCTAGTGGATGGTTGTCATGCAACTTTCCTTTGGAGTCCTAGAGTAAAATAAATCACATATATCTGGAAAATATGTCAAAAAAAAAAGAGGAATATATGTCAACAGTTTGACTTAAAAAATTTGGCAAGCCTTGATTCTTTCCATTTCTCCTCAGTTGGGAATAGTTGAAGAATCCTCTTCTTAGAAGAATTACTTGAACATTTTCTTTAGCCATGTTTCTTTTTTACAATATAAAATTCTCACATATTTTAATTTTATGTGAAGTTTAAGACAGTTTTAAGATTTCAGAGTGCCTGAGTGGCTCAGTCGGTTAAGCTTCCAACTTTGGCTCAGGTCATGATCTCATGGTTTGTGGGTTCAATCCCTGTATCAGGCTCTGTGCTAACAGCTCAGAGCCTGGAGCCTGCTGAGGATTCTGTGTCTCCCTCTCTCTGCTCTTCCTCTGCTCACATTCTGTGTTTCTGTCTGTCTCTCTCAAAAATAAACATTGAAAAAATTTTTAAAGACCATTTTAAGATTTAAAACAAATATTGGTTGGTGTTCCATATATGCATCATTTTTGCTCTCGTTCTTACATGCTCTGATAAGCGTTTCCTTCATGCTACCAACCTATCTCAGTTTCATAAATTCTTTAGGGTGTTTACTGTTAAGCCTATACAGAAGTGATTCTTTTGAACAGGTGCAGCAAGTCTGTCAGTCACTGGTATCCAGAAATGGGAATAGAGAATGTGAATTTGTTGTCCCAAAGTTCCCATCGGAACAGTGTTATTATGCATCGCAGCCAGGTTCTTAAGGCCTCTTCCAAATATCTCTTAATTAATAATTGATTCATAATACACTGAAGTCCTAAAGTGCAACTTCAATTATCCTAAATACTGTGTATGACAATAACTTTTATTAAAATGCACATAGATTTCAGAAAAAGATTTACAATTGAAACTTTGGAATAAATCCATTTATAAATCTATCCAATTAATCCATGCTAAAATACATGCAATCATGCCTGTGTTTACAGCCGTGTTTGCAGCCATGATTGCATGTGTTTTAGCAAAACAATAATGAAAATTTAATGTAACTTATTAGATAGATATATATTCAATGAATGTTTGAGTGTACATGAGTTATGGGCCATAGAAGGTTTTGGGTGCTTTAATATTTGAGGAATTTATAGTCTGCTAAAGGAGATAACCTATGTATACCAATAATTTTATAATAAGTTCAAATATGAACAATACCATAAGAGAGATATAAAAGCACTATCAAAGGAAAGAAATAAATAATAATTCCTTGAAATTGTCAAGATGAAAGATTATTGTAGAAGGTGGCATTTGATCTGACATTGAAGGTGCTGTTTGATTTGGATGGAAATACCATGATACTAAGTCACCAGGGTGTGCAGGGATGGGACAGGCCCTGAGAATGTATAATGATATAGTGTAGTTCACTGTAGAAAGTGAGGAACAGATTGGCCTAAGATTGTCAGTGAAAATCTTAAGGATATTTTATGGATGAAGTTAAAAAAATGGAATTAACGGGGCGCCTGGGTGGCTTAGTCGGTTAAGCGTCCATCTTTCGCTTAGGTCATGATCTTGCGGTTCGTGGGTTCGAGCCCCGCGTCGGGCTCTGTGCTGACTGCCAGCTCAGAGCCTGGAGCCTGTTTCAGAGTCTGTCACTTCCTCTCTCTCTGACCCTCCCTTGCCCACGCTGTCTCTCTCTCTCTCTCTCTCTCTCTCTCAATCCTAGAAATAAATAAAACATTAAAAAAAAATGGAATTAAGAACTTGAGCATTGGGGCACCTTGGTGGCTCAGTCAGGTAAGCATCCAGCTTTGGCTCAGGTCATGATCTTACGGTTAGTGAGTTTGAGCTCTGCATTAGGCTCTATGCTGAGAGCTCAGAGCCTGGAGCATGCTTCGGATTCTGTGTCTCCCTGTCTCTCTGCCCCTTCTCTGCTCATACTCTGTTTCTCTCTCAAAAATAAAAAGTAAACAAAAAAGTTTTAAGAACTTGAGCATTGAGTGGAGAGTACTTGAATAAGACATTTTTAATATGCTGATTTGGACTGGGCAATGAACGTTTTTGAGAAGGGCTAGGAATTAGAATAAAAAATTGGTGAGAAAGTAAATTTTAGGTGGCTTATTCAAAGACAGACTTCTACTACTTCTAGACTTCCTTAGGACCATAGTGATTAACTGTATTAATGGAAGAAAGTCATGGTATTGGTGAATTAGAAAGAGCAAATAAATCCAAATTTTAGTTCCACAGAGTTGACTTGAGAGTGTGAATAGTTTGAGTGCTCCTGTAAGAACAGTACTGGGAGGGGGACTGAGACACAGGACAACCCCAAACAGCTTTAGGATGTTTATCCTTCATTTGTGTAGCCTTTACTGGGACCAGCTAGGATTTTTACCTTTTTCTGATCTTCCTGTTCTCTATGCAAGTTGTGGGTGAGATTTGTTTTGTAAATTGTCTTTATATAGGTTAGTACATGAAAGATTACACCATCCAGCAGCACTGTTACCATGGCTCTGCATGTTTCTGCCCCAGGTAGAAATGCTTTCCCTGAGATGACCCAGCTATCCATGCCAGGATCAATGCACCATTGCCCAGACCCTTCTGGATCATTGGCTTTGTTGCTTAGGAGGCACTGTACTTCCCGAATAGTTGTGGAAAGAGATTATATAAAGGGGGAGTGTGGTTGAGGGGAAAGGGTAGATCAGTTTCTAATTTTCTAGTCTGTATTGTCACTCACCCCAAGAAACTGCAAAAGTGAACCAAACACACCTCCTGTCTTCTTCCTGTCCATGTACAGTATTCATGCTCAGCAAGGAAAGACACTAGAGTTAATGGAAATATCTATGAGGTCATAGGATATGATCTTACTGCATATTTGATTTTGTCTAACTTCACATGTATTTCTTAAACACTTGGGAGAAAGTGACTCAGGTGCACTCTGATGCTATTATTGACCTGGAAGGATCTAATTGAAGTATTTACGCTGGAAATGATATGAACTTGACTGGTTTTAACCAATTTCTGCATTTACGAGTCTTACCTTTATAGGTTTTTAATCTAGAAACACCAAATACCAGTATTACAATATCAGAAAAGAGATTTTCTTTCATTTATAAATGGATTCTTTAGTTGCCAAATAATTTTTGACATTTTTTAAATTGAACTATTAATGTGTTTCTAATTGTTTTTGGAACCATTTTTAGACAACTTTTAATTGCTGCTTGCCATACTGTGTGGCACTGGGAATTCAACTCTGAAATCAAGGGAAAACTGAACTATAATTTACAGAAATTTAATGTAAATGTGTTTTTTGAAATCATATTATTTATTTCTAGGTCTCCATTCCCCCAGTATAGAGGGAAGAAATAGGACAGAGGTAGTATTAATGTGATGCCAATAGTGAAGCATGAACTGGACTATGAACTTCCGGTCAAGAAACAATATCTTGCTCTTTTGTATTCTTGGCACCTGGTGCCTGGCACATAGAAATTGACCAAAAAATTTAACTGTTAATTGAATTATTGAAGAAGTGGGTATGTCTACAGATTAATTAAGGAAAATGAACTCAGTCCTTGGTGATATCAGTATACTTCTACTATACTGATCAGAGAAGACACAAGCCTGCCCAGATTCAAGGGGTGTGGACACAAACAGCCTCATTGATGGAAAGTAGCATGGTTCTGAAAACACATGTGGTACTGCAGTCATTGCCTTATTGCTGAGAAAATCCAGTCTACCACACAGTTCCCATGTCATTTGCTAAAATTTTCACAAATGATTAATAATTTGTAGCTATCTTGAGTACTTTTACCAAAGAAACTATTTATAAGTTCCCTGTATCTACTTAAAAAACATCTACAGTTAGGGGTACCTGGGTGGCTCAGTCGGTTAAGTGTCTGACTTTGGCTCAGGTCATGATCTCACAGTTTGTGGGTTTGAGCCCCCTGTTGAGCTCTGTGCTGACAGCTTGGTGCCTAGCGCCTACTTCAGATTCTGTGTCTCCCTCTCTATTGACCCCTCCTCTACTCACACTGTCTCTCCCTCTCTCTCTCAAAAATAAATAAACATTTAAAAAAATCTATAGTTAAGTGTGTTAAACAGATGCTGAAGTTGATGGAGGGAAGTTTAAAAGTAAAAATTGAGTTTTATTTGTATTCCGCAGTGAGGCGATTACACATTTATTAATATTTTGGAGAGTGAATAGTTAAGATATATAATAAAATGATATTGTAAAAGGAATAAGATGCTTACATTCTTCTCTTACATAAGTAAATAATGAATAAGTGGCTTCTAGGTAATTTTTTCCAGTTGCTTTTTACTAACGTGCTACTTAACTTTTTTACTGCATTTAATTTTAATCTAAGGCATCTTAATTCAGACAGATAGCGATGGCATACTTTATAGTTCTAAACTATATTATGTTATTGAACATGGAGTTAGAGGACATATTTTATACAGGAATTATAGAATTTTAAGAAATATCAAAATTGAGGTGATTTCCCTTCCTCAAACTTCCTTTTTTGTTGTTTTTTATTCTCTTCTTTTGGGCTACTTGCTGGTTTTGCTGGTCATTTCTGTGTGAACAGTGCTGAATTCAGGGCTATGCCCAGCTGCTTCTGCTCAGCTCGAAGGTGGTCTGGAGAGTCCTAGCATGGGACTTCCATGATTAGATTTAGTCGGACTAGTTCTGGAATTAGGGTAATGGTCATTTTATACCTTGATTGGGTTTCGGATCCTCCCTAAAGGAACCAGATTGAATACGGGATGAAATTGATTTTCTGGACCATAGCTGTAGGCATGTACCATCAATTCTTACATTCCAACTAACTGAACTAGTGGATCGTGTTTTCAGTAGTGCTTTGAACAGAAATGTAACTAATTTATCCTGCTAATTATTCTAGACCCAGAGTCTCTTTTTCTCACTCCTACTTAAGAATTGAGGTAATTGCTTCGTCATGTTCTCTTTGAAAGAAAGATCTAACAAAGAGACCACTAGCTGCCTGTTGTCCATAACATTCATGTGTTTCTTCTTGGTGTAGTTGAGGTACAAAGCTATATCTGTCATTCACTTTTCCCTCCCAAGTTTCATATTCCCACTACTTTCTAGATAGTTCTTCTTGGAAAAGAAGTGGACACAGAAATCTCAAATTCATTACATTCAGATATAAACTCTTCTTACCCCCTTCAGATTTACTTCTTGGTTAATTGTATAATTAGTCCAAGCCAGAATCCTAACTATCATGCTAACCATGCCCTCTTTCCAAGTTCTCACCAGGTCTTTAATTCTAATAATCACTCAGACGTGTTCATTCCTTACTCTTCTCACCAGCACATCCTGGTTTGTACTCTCATCTTGTTTTGTCTCCTCATCTCTTAAAAACATCCCGTGATAATTTCTCCTTGTATGAATTTGACTGTATTACAGCCATTTCACTCATCTGCCTCCGTCCCAGACATGGATTTTGCCTTGTTCGTTGTGTCTTTGTGGCATAATAATGTGATTGTCACAAAGAAAGTTTGGGTTTTTCCTGGAAGGGAAGAAGACAAACAGATAAACTGGCTGGCACGCCTACCTTTATTTTTTCTAGGCAAGTCACATAATTTAGTAGCTAAAGTTGAATTTTTAAAATGAGACTTTTTTTTTAAGTTTATTTATATTTGAAAGCGAGAGAGCATGAATTGGGTAGAGGCCGAGAGAGAAAGAGGTTGAAAGAGAAGAGTTTGCACTGTTAGTGCAGAGCCCAGTATGGGGTTCCAACTCACAAACTGAGATGGTGACCTGAGCTGAAACCAAGAGTCAGATGCTTAACCACCTGAGCCATCCAGTCACCCCAAAAATGAGACATTTCTTTAAATGCTTAACATTCTCCTTGTTGGTTCAAATTCTAGGGAAAACACCATCTTATTTATTTAATTTAAAGATGTAGATTGCTGTTAGCTTTCTTGGTTTCTTACAGTATGTAGTGAGCACCAGGAAGAAAGGAAGTCTTGTATGTAACCTCACATGCAAGTGAGGTGACTAGTATCCTGGAAGAGAGCACATCTCACAGAGGAGATCAAGAGAGATCAAAGATATTTACCAAATATATATTTGGTGTTTATATGTATATAATATACACCATTATATATTATTATAACTATATACCATTATTATAATGGTATATAATATATATACCATTATAGATATTTACCAAAGTCCTTTGTCAGGTAAATATCTGTGACATAAGGAGGAAATCTCAAGCCCCACAGGGCAGGCTGTATGTGGAAAAATGAGCAGATAAGGCATCAACATCTGAAGAGAGGTAAGGGTAGACACATGGCCACATTGTCAAGAATGTAAACTCTCTGAAGACAGAAATTTTTGTTCATATATTCTTTGAAAGACCTCAAGTACCTAAGAGAATATCAGGTATGGTGCATAGCAGGAGTTCAGTAGTATTTGCTGAATTAATGAATGGACTTTGAAACCCCCCTAATATATTGGGATACCATTTGATAGCCATGGCTTTTTTTTCCCCCAACAAAACTTAGAACATGTAGCTGACAACGGCTTGTTTAGGAAAGAATGTTCTGGGGCCTCACACCTGTACTCTACATTCAGATGTATAGTGTACTCAGAAAACGTATGCCTCCTCTTTCTGCACCTTCAACCCTCCCCATCCAATCTCATTCTCTGTTGCAAAGAAGCATACTTAAATCCCTCTCATTCTCCCCAGAGCTCTGTTTTTTAACTTCCTCTTGTAATAAAGAAAGATTTAGATGTTGTTTTTTTGGACTGATTTTAAAAAAATTTTATAGTGAGATTTTCATTGTTTTATACCCAGTGGTCACTTTTCAAGGCCTTAAGAACCTTGCAAAGTTGACTTTTTCAAAGTCAAATCAGGGTTTCCAATTTTGCCTACTTTTCATTGTAACTGTAACGGCAAAAATTAAAAGCCTTATGAGAAAGAAAAAAAGATACTGTAGAATCTCAGTGGAAATGAATACACCCGTCTAGGTATTTAATCTGAATATTCAGTGTGTTAATAAAAAAAATCACCTGTTGAGGTTTTTAAAAAGTAGAACCATCACCTTGACACTTTATTCCTCATTGTATTGCTTCTTTAGGTTAGTTGTGGTTTAAGCCTTTTGGATAATTTTGGAAATCATTTGAATATTCTGAAAAACCGACAGCTGAATTTGATACTGCATGTAAAACATTGTTTTTGTACTACTTCTCATTTGTTTGAACCAGCTTTATCCTGAAGAATTGAAAACATGGTGAACAAAGTATAATGGAGGGAAAAATTTCTTGGTACAGAATGACTTTTTTCTTTCCTTTTCTCAACGTGGCCGTTATTTCAGTCCCTATTCAGTCTTGCTTATCAGACATCCTGTCTAGGGAAAAATAGCAGTAATTTTTACTTAATAAAAGCACTTTTATATATTTGATCTCATTTAATATTCTCAATGTCCTTGTGAACATTATCAGCACTTTTAGAGATGAGAAATCTGGGCCTGAGAGAGAAAAGGCAACTTGATTGACAGCACACAGATAATTGAGCAACTGACGTTTGAACCAAATCCTTTGCCGATCAAATCAACAAAGACAATGATTGGGACGCTGTGTTGATAACGTCTGTATTTTCAATGGTATTTTGCATTTTCATTTAATAAGTCTTGGTTAACTATCTTAGCAGTAGCCAATGATCAAGTATGATGCCCTACGATGTTTTTTAAACATTTTATATAAAAATATTCATTATTATCGTAACTACCGAGTTTTGCAAAATGAATATTGCAATTCTCTGCAGCCCACCTGACCAAAGCGGAACATTCTTTATGTCAGACACTTTAATGGGAAAAGAGGCCTATTGATGTTGGTGTTGGAAACAAGAAAAAAGGTCTCTCTTCTCCCGTCGTCATCTCTGTGTAGGATTCTCTCACAGCCCAGGCATTCTTCGTCTCAGAATGGACGAGGCTGACAAAGGATGCAGTGTTGCTGGTTTCTCAACTGTGCTGGCCCCCGCTCAAGGCTCCTCTTTTGTGGGGAGAGAAGAGAGTAGGTTTGGGTCACAGGCTGCCATCAGGACAGATGTAATATTAATTAACCACAGCAGTGCAGTCTGTCCCCAGGTCTCAGGAAGCAATGAAAGGTCTCCCCTCAGGGTCTCCAGATTCTGATGCCTCAGAATGAAGCCTAGACAGGACAGAAGTGGGCCTGCACTAGCCAGCTTTTAATTAGTTATTCTTTCATCGATTCTGAAGTGATTATCTTTTTAAAATCTGCTTTTAGGGGCACCTAGGTGGTTCAATTGGTTAAGCATCTGACTGTGGCTCAAGTCATGATCTCATGTTTCCTAAGTTTGAGCCCCGTGTCAGGCTCTGTGCTGACAGCTCAGAGCCTGGAGCCTACTTCAGATTGTATCTCCCTCTCTCTCTGGCCTTTACCCCCTCATGCTCTGTCTCTCTCTCAAATATAAAATAAAAACATTAAAAAATATGCTTTTGCATATCTGGAATTGGAATGTGTTTTACATTAGCCACAACTAATAGGAAATTTCTGTTTGTCTTTGGATGGGGGCTAAGTATATACAAAAAGGAGTCACTCAATGACTGTCTTCTCTAAATGTCTCAAGATCTTTTTTTTTCTTACTCTTCTTTTAATATTTTTTTCACATCCTTCATTTCTTAGTATCCATTGTGTCAAAATATTATGTACAATTATTAAAAATGTTGTACTTCGTGAGTACTTGCTCCCCCAGCCAAACTCTGGCACGTCTCGTGGTTCCACTTTCAGCCTATGGCCAGTGTCACAGAGCCAGGCTCCCTCACCCTGGCTTGTCCTGTACAGCTTTCCAGAGAGGGAGCAGGGAACAGTGCCTTATTCTCTCTGCCACCGAGTCAAGGCATCTGGGGAAAAGAAATCTGGCAGTACTAGAAAACAAATCATTGTCTGTCCAGGTCATGATTATAAAGAAGAAAGAAAGGAAATACATTAACATACAGTATTTGATTATGATAAGTATGGTATCCATATTTCCTTATTCTTCCTTTTCCCCTAAAGAGCTTAAGACCGTTTAACCCTGAAAAAGACAAAGTGATTATTTTTATTGTGATGTTCTCTTCTCNGACAGTGTGAGCAGGGGAGGGTCAGAGAGGGAGATAACAGAATATGAAGCAGGCTCCAGGCTCTGAGCTAGCTGTCAACACAGAGCCAGACTCGGGGCCCGAACCCACGAACCGTGAGATCATGACCTGAGCCGAAGTTGGACGCCCAACCGACTGACCCACCCAGGAGCTCCTATATTATATAATTACTTTATAGCAAAATCCTAAGTATCTAAATGATTATTTTAATTATATAAGAATGGAAATATTCATGGCAATATTGGGAGAGAAGCACCTGTGTGTACTGCGGATTCCCTGCTTACTGTTTGATCTATTATTGTGAGAATTTTGCTTTCATTTGCATTTGGAAAATGGTAGGGTTCTACCCCTAGACAGGGAGCAGGAAACACCATAGTGGTAGGCTGTGGGTTTGGACCCCTCAGCATGGTTGGAAGCCTGAGGAATACTCTGAGGAGACCAGATATCCATGTTCTCGCTGTGCCATCTAGTGGAGCCGTGGGCTACCTGTGTGCTGGCTGACAAAGGACTGAATGCAGTGTTTTAACTCATACAGTATGTGAAATGAAGTGGTCATTCTGTGACACAAATGTGTGTGCAAATACCCATAACATACAACATATTTAAGAAGTGGTACTGCTAGTAAGTGGCAGGTAATGTGTTCAAAGAGTCCTTTAAAAAGCTGCTACATACAAGAATGAACTGGTAACATCCCCAGAATGAAAATTAATGAGAGAGAAGTAACACTGCAGATATGAAAATGTACTGTACAATAAGTAAAAGTCATTGACACTGGTGCAGGAATAACTGGATATATATAGCTCAATAGGACAGAATAGAATTCAGAAATCCACCAAGTAGGTGGCATTTTACATACATGAGGATAAGGTGAAATATACAATAGTGTTGAGAAGACTGGCTCTCTATTGAGTTATAAATAAAGATGGATCCGGCCTTATTCTTTCCTCCAAAAAGAGAGCCTAGATGAGGAACAGTTAAAAGTTCAAGAAATGAAACTATAAAATTACTAAAAGAAACTATGGGTATTTAAAAGATAATCTTAATGTGGGAAAAATTTTCTAAATATGTCAATAGGCCCAGAGGCCATTTAGGACAAGAAGTTTTATCCTTATAGCAAAACAAACAAACAAAAAATGACAGAAAATTATAAAATAATAATACTTAAAAGTAAATATTCAGTTCTTTTTTAAAGAATTTTTTTAATGTTTATTTATTTTTGAGAAGCAGAGACAGAGCATGAGTGGGGGAGGGGCAGAGAGAGACAGAATCCCAAGCAGGCTCCAGGTTCCGAGCTGTCAGCACAGATCCAGAGGTGGGGCTTGAATTCAACGAGCCTTGAAATCATGACTGAGCCGAAGTCTGACGCTTAAGTGACTAATCCACCCAGGTGCTCCATGTATTCAGTTCTTTTTTAAGTCAAAATAAATTTTTGACATCATTTAACAGAGTACTGTATAGTGACTAGAGAGAATAAGAGACAAAAACAATTTGAATTTGCGTTTCTCTGGCTAGCATGTAAGGCTAAGCATCTTGCCATGTGAGTTTCTTTCCATCTTTCCATCTTTCCATTTGCTTTCCTTCTGTGAAATGGGTGTTTCCTGAAGTTGTTTGAGGAAGTTCTTTTACTCATTATTTTGTTTTGGATATCAGTCTTCTATTATGTATATTGAAACTATTTCCACATATTATTATTTTTATGCTTTTTTAAAGTGTCCTTTACCCTTTAGAAGTCTCATCGTTCTGTATTCAGAACTGTCTGTATTTTCTTTATGACTTCTGGGATTTGTGACTGGACCAGGAAGGCCTTCCTCACCCAGAATGAAATTACCTTTGGGGGAGTTTTTTCAAGTGCTTCCTATATTTTCATTCAAATTGACTTTTTAATTATTCCATAATTTATATTAGTGGAGGGATCTAACCTCATTGTTTCTAAATGGGCGGTGGATGACCCTTTCCTGCTGAGGAAACTGCTAGGTCCCTCAGTGCTCAGCAGCGTGGCACTGCCTTCAGCCCCCACTGCTTGCTCTTCTAAAACCGAACATTTGCTGGAAATGGCTCTAAATTCCAGACTGCATTTTAGTATCTAGAAGGAAAACTTTCTTTTCCTGTTCTTTTTCAAAATTTTCTTGGCCTTTCTTACACATTTTCTTTACCAGGATAATTGTGAACACAGCTCTAGTTTCTTAGCAAACTTCTTGGAATGTCGGCTGGGAATGCATTGAACATAATTTTATTAAAAAAAATCATCTCCATGACATTGATATTTCCTTCCTGGCACATGTTACATCTCTCCACCTTCAGTAAATTTTTTGTCCTCCAGTAAATATTTTGTCCTTCAGTAAATTTTTCTCCATACACGTCTTGTGCATTTTGTTAGGTTTATTCTACTCTTATGTATGATTTTTGTTGATATAGTAAATGAGGTGTTTTTTAACTCTAATTTTTTAACTTCAGGGGGCAGGATCATTCTAAAGTACCTTTATCGGGGTGCCTGGGTGGCTTAGTCGGTTAAGCGTCTGACTTTCGCTTAGGTCATGATCTCGCGGTTCATGGGTTCGAGCCCCACGTCGGGCTCTGTGCTGACTGCCAGCTCAGAGCCTGGAGCCTATTTCAGTCTGTGACTCCCTCTCTCTCTGACCCTCCCCTGCTCACGCTGTCTCTCTCTCTCTCTCCTAGAAATAAATAAAACATTAAAAAAAAAATAAAGTACCTTTATCTTTAACAGTGTTAAATTTCTGAAATTGGCTTGGCTTTTTTTTTTTTTTTACATTGAACACATTGATTGTAAAGATTATTATTTTTTAAAAGAGTTGTTGTTAAATCTATTTGCACTTTATAATTGACTGGGTCTTAAATGCCAGAAAATACTGTATATAGACACTTGGGGATTCCCAGCCCTTGGAGAGCAGGCATATCTTTCATGAAAGTCTAGTTTTGAAGTCTTCACCATGAGCTCAGCAAATTCGGGATCTCTGCAGCCTCTGGCTCCTTCAGCTCTTCATGCAGCCAGAACATCACCCTCATTAGCCAAACTCAAACCTTAGCTGATGGTTTGTGAGCACGTTTTATGTTCAGGTTCCCCAAAACATCAGTCACACCAAATGTTTTGTGAATTTAGGCTGAAAATGGGAGATCAAGGTGGGGGGCTGGTTATGTCCAGGAGCCCAGTGTCAGGCTCACAGTTTTTTGACCTCTGACCTTTCACTTCCCCTTTTCCTTCAGGCCCCAGAAATAGCAGTTTGGAAGTCACCTGGAGGCCTCATTCTAAGCCAAGTGGAGTATTATCTTTTAATAATACTAACTGCTTTTCCTGCAGGGAACTCTAATGAGTAACATTTTCCCTACTCCCTTTCATATCAATAAAAGTTAAATACTTGAATTGTAAATGTATTGTAAATGCTTAATGAGTATAGTTAAAAAAGGAAAATAGATTAATGGGTTTTATTTTATATCATATAGAACAGAACAAATAACTGAAATATTTATTGCACAGAATCTGTTGAAATTCAAAGACCTTTTAAGTCCTTGGGAAACAAAATTTAAATAACATTATTACTGTAAGGCTTAGTATATCTGAATGTAAGCTTTATTTTTTTAAATGGCATTGACCCTGAAATTTTAATCTGTAGAGAATTGCGTAGTAGATGATAAAGTGCTTGAAGAGGAGCCATATAAATAAACATGGGATAAAACACGGTATTCAAGTCAGTCTACTGTGCAGCATTAGTATTTAAGTACATCAGGCTTAAGACTGGATCTAAAATGAAAATTTTAAATCAGTTTGCTCCTGTTTCTTACTTTGAATCCACAGCTAACACTGTTATATTTTCAGCACATGATAACACTTATATTTTCAGCATATGTGCTGTTCCTGGTAAATGGGATGGAATGTCAATTGAAAACTTTAGTAGTTACCATTTGTTTTGCTCAGGAGCTAGGAGGGTGTATCCCCTTCAGTCTTCTTTCCAGTTATCTGGGACACTATTCACTAAGTCACTTTGTGCATGAAATGTGGCCCCCTCTTGCCTGTTAAGAATGAGTACAACAGAGCTGTTAATACAGATCTTATTAAGTGATTTAAAAAAGGGGGGGGGAGGAAACAAAAGAAAGGAAGACATATAGGGGCATGATGTTCCATATAAATACTTTGCTTTCAGCTGCATGGTAATGTCATTGTGATGATACTTCTTACCTTGCAGTTAACTCACAGCCGCAAATCAGGGTATGCCAGGTGTGAAATGCAAAGGGCATGGGTGACACTGTATAATTCATTCATCCTGAATAGAGACCTGCAGCGTCTGTGAGATGGTACCGTGATGGCTCACTCTGCACATTACGAATACAAAGTGGGTCTGGCCTGTCATCATGCCTATATTATGGCAGAGGTGTTGTGTATGGACAGCACATTTGTTTTCCTTACAGTGGAATTATGTGTTCCTCACAGTGCTGTGGCTCTATTAGTTTTCATATGGGAAAGTGATGCTCAATGTCTTTGACAAAGACTTATTCAAAGGGATAGCTTACCATAAAAACAAGTTTTTTCTTAAAATTTTTAATGTTTATTTATCTTTGAGAGAGAGAGAGCATGAGTGGGAGAGAGGCAGAGAGAGGGAGACACAGAATCTGAAGCAAGCTCCAGGCTCTGAGCTGTCAGCACAGAGCCGGACGCAGGGCTCAAACTCACAAACTGTGAGATAATGACCTGAGCCGAAGTCGGATGCTTAACCGACTGAGCCACCCAGGTGCCCCAAAACAAATTTGTGCCTACAGAATAAAACAGAGCAAGGACGGTATCCCTTAAAGCTGACTGCTTTCATTTTCAGTGCAAATCAGCCATACTGGCAAAACTTTGTTAATGTGTCTTCCTCCAAAATGAGAGATCCCCGCAGTGTTAAAATTGTCCCTGCTTAACGTTGAATCTGATGTGGCCCAGCATGTGTTGCGTGTCAAAGGACAGGTTTGAGAATTTAGCATTTTCCCACACAGTGAGGGAGACCATCAACCACTGGATATTTCTAGAACCCTTGGATGCTTCACAATAGCGCATATATGACTGTGTTCTGTGTAAGTTGGAGAAATACTTAGAGAAATAGTAAAATTCATTAGGTCTATGAATCTTTGGAGCTATTAGCAAATTCCTTCTCTTTCTTGTCATATAAATACAGTATGACTCTTCAGAGATGAAAATTGCCAAGTATAGACCAAATGGAGTAGAATATAAATTGAAAGCTTTAATAATTGTTTTACAATTATTTTATATCCCACTCCTTTTATTTTTAATGTTAATTTATTTTTGAGAGAGAGGGAGCATGAGCAGGGAGGGGCAGCCATGGGGGGAGGAAGGAGCAGAGGATCCTCAGCAGGCTCTGTGCTGATACAGCACAGAGCCCGATATGTGGGGCTTGAATTCAGGAACCATGAGATCATGACCCGAGCCAAAGTCAGACGCTTAACCAACTGAGCCACCCAGGCGCCCCGAAGTTAGCCCATTCCTAAAATAAAATCTTCCTGGATGGGGAGGTCATTAATGTTTTTGTTATATGTCCAATCCACATCTTTCACTTGTATCCTCATGTAGATTTATCCCTAGCCATGTTTTAAACATGAGTTTTTAATTTTTTGACTGAGGCCATTAGCTACTGATTTTTTGTTGTTGTTTGTCTTATCAAATTAACTATCTGCCCTTCTTATTTCTGTTAGTGTTGTCAGATGAAATATCTTCAACAAAAGCAGTTATTTAAAGGAAAGTTTTGTATCCTCTACTTCTTAATTAAGAAAATTACCTGAAGGCTTTTTTAAAAACTGGGCTGTTGATGCTGGTTAGGAGCTATATTGGCCTTTCAGAAAATTAACTGCTGCATTTTGATTTACAGGATCTCCAAAGGTGGGTAAATGGTGCTAATGAACATGGCTTTGTCCTGGTATCTTTCGGAGCTGGTGTCAAGTATCTCTCAGAGGACATTGCTAACAAACTGGCTGGAGCTCTGGGGAGATTGCCCCAAAAAGTGATTTGGAGGTAAGGTAATACCAATTGTTTCTTCACTGTGGAATTTTGTTATCCCTTCACTTAGTTTGCAGGGCCTTATAAAGCATAGCACATTGGTTCCCTACAAGATTAGCAGGAGCCCCTGACTTTTCATTTTTGTTTCTTAGTGTATTGATGCAGGGGTGCCTGGGTGGATCGGGGGTTACTGTGTCCGACTCGATTTTGGGTCAGGTCATGATCTCACGGTTTGTGAGAGTGCGCCCCACATCGGGCTCAGTGCTGACAGCGTGGAGCCTGCTTGGAAATCTCTTTCCCCATCTCTCTGCCCCTCCCTCACTCACTCTTCATCTCTCTGTCTCTCTCAAAATAAATTTTAAAATATTAAAAAATCTTTAAGAAAAAAGAAAACATGATGCAGAACGACTTATCTTTGTGTCAGATGCATTTTTTATATAACCCTCAGCTTACATCCTTATTTACCCTTCTGTTACTGTCATTTGAAAAAAATAGTTATAATTACATGCATTTCTATGTATCTTCTACATACCTGCAAATCAGTGTTGAAATGATAAGTGAATGAATAAATAGGTGAAATATTTCATGAAACTTTGGCCTTTGGAAACGCTTTTTCTTTCTTTTATTCAAAAAAAAAATCCAGGCCGGGGCACCTGGGTGGCTTAGTCGGTTAAGCGTCCAACTTTCGCTTAGGTCATGATCTTGCGGTTCCTGGGTTCGAGCCCCGCGTGGGGCTCTGTGCTGACTGCCAGCTCAGAGCCTGGAGCCTGTTTCAGAGTCTGTGTCTCCCTCTCTCTCTGGCCCTCCCCTGCTCACGCTGTCTCTCTCTCTCTCTCCTAGAAATAAATAAAACATTAAAAAAATTTGTTTTTAAAAATCCAGGCCTTAAAAGCACAATAGCTTACCAGTTAATGCTGGTTAAAATAGATGCATAGATTTCCCTCACTTCCTGTGGGAGGCACTGCCAATAAGTGTCTGTGTCAGCCCACCATGTAAAAATCAGACGTGAACACTATTTGCCACGTATTTATTTAGTACCTGCCACTGCCGCTGGGCTCTGGGGATACAGGAGTGAACACAGCCCCCAGGTCTCAAGCTGCCGTTACACGTAGGGTCTGAGTAATACGGGTTTTTCCTTTTCATAACTGTGTAAGATTTAGCTCCCACTTTTCTTGGCTGAGCTGTGAAATGGATACATATATTATTCCAACTGTTTAGGACTTTTTCCTTTGGATGCCAGATCTATTGCATTTTCTTTATTAGGCTTAACTCAGAAAGCACCCTTCTGCTTTATCTGCTCAGTTCAGACTCCTGCCATTTTCTCAGTTGTTACTGTGTTCATGGTTTATCTTTCATAGATCAAGGCACAGAACAACTTAATTATAAACTTTGCCCCAGAGAGCTCCTATCACTGGGGCCAAGCTGGAGACTAGTACTTCCTGTTTTCTTTCAATTCTCACACCTTCCCTTAGGCTCCACGTGTCAAAGACTGGAGCCATCGACTGCTTAGTGGTGGCCCTCCTGGCTTTTTCATGTTTCTCTTTCTGGGTTCTCATGGGGAGTGACTTTCTAGCCCAGGTTTATTTATGTGTTTCCCACCTCCCATCCCCTTCTTTGTGATGGGGTGAGAAGAGCTGAAGGAAAGTAGATCTCAGTATAAGCAAAGTGTTTTTTTATTTCTCTTGCAATGAAAATGTGGAAAAGAAACTTAATCAAAATTTTGTCGTTACTAAAGCATGGTTACTAAAGGAAGCATCTTCTTTCTTAAGATATCAACAAAAGATCATTTAACATTTATTTTAAATATAATAATTTAATAAGCACAGAGTCAATACCAGGAGTGAAATTTGATTTTTGAAAGATTCATGATCTGATGTATGTTTTAGGTTTTCTGGAACCAAACCAAAGAATCTAGGAAACAACACTAAGCTCATAGAATGGTTACCGCAAAATGACTTGCTTGGTAAGTCAGTGACACGTGGTTACTTACTTGGCTTTTAGATTTTAATTAAGTAAATGTGATTTTTGTATTTGAGCAGTTTATACAATATGTGTGTAGTTTATGATAGAGTCACTAGATTACCGAGGATCTCATGTTAGATTTCAAATCAACAAGTTAAGTCTTTCTTTATTGGAAAATAATTTGTAAAGTATAATCATTTGGGCCTATAAATTAAGGTTTTTAGACCAGCCACCAGTTTCAATTTTCTGGAAAATTATTTAATAAGGTATATAAACTAGCAGTGAATAAAGTTATACCTGATTAGACTAATCAGGTAAAGGTAGTAAAATTAAAACAGTGAAAATATAGATTTGTGTTATACTTTTATTACAGATATATCTTATTACCCAACAAATTAACAAATGAAATTCAAAATTACTCATTTGTTTGAAACTAAAGAGAAGAAGAAGGTCAAGTAAACAGTTAATTTATCTTATCTGTTTCATCTGTTCAGATTTCCCCTTAAGTCATCAGACATTTTTGAAACNTTTTTGAAACATTATTTATTTATTAATTTATTTATTTAAATTATGATCCTTAACTAAAAATTAAAATAACAGTTATATGCAATTGTTTTAAGATATTTGATTTTAAAAATTTGACTCCTTTTATTGTGTTCAGTAAGCATTGATGATAAAACCATAAAGTAATTTCATTAATTTCTAGGAAAACATGATGCTGTATTATCCTTTAAGATATTAAGGAAAGAATAAAAATGTTATTGATTTGGCAATATTGACATCATTTGTTCAACAGTACTAAAATCTAACAGATTATGTAAGTGGCTTTAAAATTTTCAATTATGTTCTTAAAAATAGACTTTTGAAAAGTATTTTTTAGAAGCTAAAATGAGCATCCTAAAACCCAGCAAATTGAATTTTGTAACTAAAAAACAGTGAGGAATTTTCTTTTTATATATAATTCCTTTTCATCTAGTTCTTTATATATGTTACTCTATAAATGAAATTGGATAAGAAACAGGGCAATTTACCTTTCTTAATATTTGTATTTTGTTTTCTGTTTTTTTATGTCTTTACTATTATGACTTCAGATTCCATAGAAGGTAGGAGGAAGCAGGAAATTTAAATAAGATAACCTGGACTATTAGATGTTTCAGTGCAACGGTGGGATGCTTCTGTCTGGGAACATGGTTTTTCTGAGAGGCTATGCAGCAAGGTGTAGCTTCTCACTGGTGCACACCCAGTGGCCCTCCTCAAGTTCATAGCTCTTCTGTGTCCCTCAGAATCTCAGTTCTCTGTCCTTGCCAAGATTAGTGTCCTTTTTGTCACTAGGCATGACTCTGTGGGTCCACTGTTGGCTTCTAACAATGACCAGAAGATTCTTCCAGGATGAGAAGGAGGAACCCAACCATTATCTTTCCCCTTTGTTATTCCAGACTATCCCCTACGCTCCACACCCCTGCACCCTTTTCACTGCTGGGCTTGTTCACAGCAAAGGTTTTGTTC
>NW_027528617.1:3861878-3959545 GCF_008692635.1 Crocuta crocuta
AAAAGTTTTGCTGCTAAAAAAAAAAAAAAAAGTTTGGAATGCACTGAGCAGGCATTAGGTGAGCTGAGTTGAGAAGCCACTTGTAGGCAGAGGTGACAATGAGTAACCCTGCTAGACGCTGGGTGGGAGAGTTCCTACACCCCATTGAGACCAAGGCTCTACACACCATTTTGTACCTGGTGTGTGTATATTTAAAAGACTTATGTTTCTGCAAGCTGTAATTCCTTTCTGGCCATAGCATGCATTTCCTAAGTGCAGTGTTTCTTTGTCCTACACTTGTACAAGGGTTTCAGTACCTTTTATGAAATATTGGCTGCTCATGAGGAGATCTGGATTTTGAAATACCTCATTAATTTTGATAAATTATCTTCTTTTATCCCCTTGACAACTAGATGTTACATGATGTTCCATCTCTTAGAACTAATTTTTATGTGTCAGTCCCTACTTGTTTATATACCTAAACTGTGAAATTGGACCCTAAAATTGTGAAGCACAGAAGCTGACATGACTTGAATGTTGTAAATACTTTGTAATGTGCAGTGTTCCTCCTTGGATAAGCACATAAACTCTGCCTGGACTTTAGGAATCTAGCGCCACGTTTTAATGTTATTTTTTTACAAAATATGTTTTACTTTAAGATAATGCCTGGGGATCCAGAAGTAGATGCCTCTTTATGGTCGCACCCCGGTATTTTTGGCATTTCTTTCTTTTGTTAACTTCTTATTTATTCTTGGCCTTTTTAAACAGATATTGCCAGTCAGTCGATATTTGTGTTTGAGGGAAAGTTGTAATATACTCCGTAAAGCTCTAGATTTTAAATGTATAAATTTAAAAATGGCTCTTAATTGATATATAGAAATCAGTTCACTATATAAGAAGCATTTTAATTGATATCAAGCAAGAATCCGTGAAATTGTGCCTTTAAAAATTCTGTATCTAAAATATATATTTAGTGTAGTGTTGACTTTTACAGGATTTCTGGAAATCTCTTTTTTTAGAGTAATACACAGTACTCTAAGTTGTTTTCTTTTTACTCCTTCTTTAGGGCATTCTAATATTAAAGCCTTCCTGAGCCATGGTGGTTTGAATAGTATTTTTGAAACTATGTATCATGGTGTACCTGTAGTGGGAATCCCACTTTTTGGAGACCACTATGATACTATGACCCGGGTCCAGGCAAAAGGCATGGGGATATTGCTAGAATGGAAGACAGTTACTGAAGGAGAACTCTATGAAGCACTGGTGAAAGTTATCAATAATCCCAGGTGAGTTTTCAGTTTGAGAGCAGATGAAATATATATACCATGGCATATTGTCAATAACCGATCATTGCCAAGGAATTGTCAATAAACCAATGATAGGAATATCTTTTAGATTCCTGTGTCTAAATCCTTGTGCATGTTTTCTATAATTTTAAAAATAAAAATGGCAATCATATATGTGTGTGTGTGTTATATAGTCAGCCCTGTATGACTTTGAATAATATTCTACTAGGATTCGCCAAATTAAAGGAGAAATTACAATGGGAACAATCATCAGATCCCTAAAATGTCTCAATTTTTATTTGTTCTTTGTCTCGTTTTAATACTTGTAATATCTGTATATCACTGTTTTCATTATTCACATTATAAAGATGAGGCACTTGAAACTCAGAGAGCTTAAGCAATTTGCCCATAGTTGCACTAAGCTATTAGAGTAGATATTTGAGCCAGGACTGTCAGATTCCGAAGCTGGTGCTCTTTGTATTGCCCAGCTGGTGCTGGGCTCCTGAGGACTGGGTATCACAGAAACACAGAGATTTATTTACACAGGTGCATAACTAATCAGAATCTTTATTTTTTTAATTTTTGTTTTTTGAATGAACCCAGTTAACCACTGAGTCTCAAAGGGTCTAGAGAGCTGACCTGTGTAGTTTTAAAACAAAGAAGAAGTTTCCCCCATTTTTTAATGACATTTAATTGATCTTGCATTGAAATGGCAGTAATATTTGGAGAACAATAGCTTTTTCTATTTATACCTGGGGGATATGGCTTAACATTGGATGGAAAAACATTGCGATATTCTAAGAAATGACCAATAATAGGAAAAATTCTCTCATTTCAAATGATGCAGCTTTCATATAAAAGGCTGATTCAAGTGCACTGAGGTTCACTGTGCCGCCTTACGTGGGCTCAGAGGCAGCCTTCGTGCTCTGACCTCTTAAAGGATCCAGTGTCCTGGTCACAACTCTGGCATTTGGAGCAATATGTTCTAAAACCTGGGGTGCTTGAATGTGGGGATCCCTTTGTCTGTGTTCTGTAGCTCTTTTTTAAAGTCGAGGGTTTTTCAAGACATGATGTTTTTATGGAAAATGATACATGTCTTTCAGGATTTTTTAGAATGGTTTGTAAAATGCAGCCCTAAAGCAGAGTTATGGGGAGATAGTTGCAGAGCTACTGAGATTGGATTTGTTTCACAGAAAAAAGCAAAAGGGTAGATTATCCACATGTCGTCATTCTGAGATATATGTATCTCATTTGAGATATAAACAGGGCTTAGTCAGAGGCCACACTATAGTTGTAGGTCACGTTGCGGTAAATCCTAGCTACGCAATGTTCTTTTATCCATAAGTACTCTGATTTCAGAATATTGACAATTTTAAGAGGGTATTTTCATTATATGTATATACACACATGCATATATATGCACTGCGTATGATGTCATATATGGCTTCATAGTGTTGTTTCTCAACTCCTTGTCCTCTGTTTAATAAGTGTAATATCCTCACACCATTCCTTAATGTTATTTTAAATCAGAGGCAGAGTTAAATTTTATTGCTAAATAAAGGTATTGAGACAAAGTGCTGCGTTTTTCTTCATGTCTCCTTTTTAGGCTCTAATAAGTGGTTGAGACTCCTGGTTAAGATTCATTGGTTAATAGAATTTAAAAGCATATGGAGACAAGAAGTATGTGTGGGCAAAAGGTATGGCATAGTATAAAAAGAGCTGGATTCAGAGACAGAAAAACTGGAATCTGAATCTCAATTTTATAATCTTAATCAGTTTGCCTAGTCTCTCTGATTTTCATCTCCCTGTTTCAAATTTATTTTATCGTCTTAGCATAAGACAATGTGTTTAAAGCACTTAACAAAGTGTTTGGCATATATCAGGTGCTTAATCAAGAAAAGTGGCTTTTATTATTTTCCTCATTTTTAGACTGAGAAAGTCTAAAATGTATTGAACCTTGTATCTCCATGATCATTCTGTGTTCTCCCTCTGCTCCATAGCTACCGTCAGAGGGCGCAGAAGCTTTCAGAAATCCACAAGGATCAACCCGGTCACCCTGTCAATCGGACTGTCTATTGGATAGATTACATTCTTCGTCACAATGGAGCTCATCACCTACGTGCCGCTGTCCATCAAATCTCTTTCTGTCAGTATTTTTTACTGGATATTGCCTTTGTGCTTTTGCTTGGTGCTGCCTTGTTCTACTTCTTCTTGTCCTGGGTGACAAAATTTATCTACAGAAAAATCAAAAGTTTGTGGTTTAGAAATAAGCATAGCACAGTTAATGGACATTACCATAATGGAATCCTCAATGGCAAGTACAAAAGAAATGGCCATATTAAACATGAGAAGAAGGTGAAATGAGCCAACAGCCCACATGTTAGTAACCAACCTGTTCAGTCACTGGATTTTTACTGCTGTAATTTAGTCTAACAGCTACTAAAAGTAAAATGTCAGTAAACAATTCTAACACTCCCTTATCTGATCTTACTAACAGAATTCTGTGGAATTAAGATGGCTGTAAAAAGCACAAACCTAAAATGCAAAAATGTATTTTATTCGAATACTGATACAGAGAGTTTGGGCACTGAACCTTTTAGAAGCCTTAATTATTTAAATCAAGTAAGTGACCATGTCAGACCTTAGTTTTGAATCTTGATATGTGTGTGTCCCAGCTGAAGAATGGTTTCTTTTCTCTTAAAAAGATTTGTTCGTGTGTGTGCATGTGTGTATGGGTGTGTGTTTCCTAATTAAGGGAATTTTTAGCTGGCTGCTTGGTGTATTTGTTGAAGGTACAACACATTCAAGAATGAAAGAGAAAGACGGGATCCAAATGTTTCTTTTCTAGAATTTAATATATGTGAACTCAGAACACTACCATGAAAGAACACTTTCCCTTCAAAACCGAATGCAGTGGGAGAAACTGAAAAGATAGATGGCACCTTTTTTGTACTTTTTTGTTCTTTTGTTTGTTTGTGTTACTTTTTTTGTTTTGCTTTGCATTTTGTTTTTGTTTTCCTTTTCTTACAGACCATGGGCACCTCTGGGGGAAGCATATATGCAATTAAGTACGTGTATAAATTTGTTGTCCCATTTTAATTTTATTCTCCCCCTACCAATAATTTGTCTCTGGAAGAATTTTATAGTCTTTTCTATTTCATTTTAGTGAGTAGCATTATGTGAAATGCATAGTTCAGACAAAGCACTACAGCTCTGACTTTTGTTCAAAGTACTGAAGATTATTGCTTTTATGGCATCTTTATACAGGGCCGTTATTTGAATGTTTTTGTAACTGATGGCTTTTTTATAATGTACTTTTTGAATGTTCAGGTGTTAAGATTTCCAAAGTTTTAATTTTAAAAAACCATCTTCTTCATCCCTTTTGTTGTCTGGGCCACACAATCTATATTACATAGGTGCCAACAGTTAATTAAATGGAACATTTACAGTTCTCCATATTGGTACCTACTTTGTATGAGAAGTTTGAGGTTTCGTTAACAAATCAAACTTTACATATTATGTGGAAGTGACAGAGAAATTGTATCGCTTGTTTATGAAAATGAGTTTCTATTTCCTTCTTCACTTCTTCACCACCACTACCTGCCGTCCCCCACCCCCACCCCCACCTCAGTAGTGTTTTCCAGTCATTGTGGCTGACATGGAGCAGTGACAGTATTCATTCGAGAAGAGGGATGCAAGTCACACACATAAAATCAGGACCTCCCGGCTGAACCATTCACTAGTTGGCAACTATGAGTTTATTCCATGTCATTCTGTTTACTTAGCATTTGCACTACATGTTGAGTGTATGCTTTATTTATTCGTAGTTTGAAATCCCATGTCTGACAGCTGAGAGAAGAAATATACATTTACCTAATGACATTCACTAACATGGGAAGAGTTGTGAAAATTCTAGAATGCTGTAAATCCTTGTCATACACTATGACATACAACTTCATTACACTCCCACCAGGAGCCACTCTCCTATACTTAGAAATAATGTCACAAGTAGTTTTATAATGTACAATGCAGACAAACGTACTGCTCTCTGAATACTTGAAGAAATGGTATTATACATAGAAGCCTATTAGTTATACCTTTTCACAATCTTATCATTATGTTGCCGTTAAAAAGGAAAAAAGACACAGGCAATGAATGGTGGGATGGTAACAGGCTTAGAGTGTATGAATGAGTTGATTTTACTTTTTTGGAATTGGATGAAGTTGACAGTAGGCACTCACTGGATGATTAAGCAAAAATTAATCTCCACTGTGAAAAAAACTTAATAAACATGATTTAAAAATAGAGAAATGTTGTTGGAATAAAATTTTTATTCAGATTTTATTTCACAATATTATGTATATCCATTATAAACATGTTTTTAAGACATGTCTCCCAACTTTTATATGTGTATATGCGTGTAAAAAACAGTATGTTACCTGTGGGAATATTTTTATTATTATTAAACAGAGGGATTTACCTTATAAGTACATCAACATGGATCTTAAAATTATCCCAGAATTAAAAATGTTAAGTGTAGGTATTTACTGATCACTCTTGGGTTTTTTTTTTTTTCTAGGAAGCTTATTGTTAGCCAGTTTTGGTAAATAGAGTGATTTTAAATTTTCCACATTTGGGCTAGATTCTCTAATAAAGTAAATTTTTCAAGAAGGTATTTATTCATTTGTTTTTTAAAAAGAGCCTCTGCAAATATTTTCATAGCTTGTCATCATTATATCAAATGCAAATGAGACATTGACCCATTTTTCCTCCAGAGCCATAACTTTTAATATCCCTCCACATAGACATAGAGGCAGAATTTGGATGCCCAGGATTGGAGGGAGTTAACGTTTGGGTGAAAACAGTGGTTTATGATTGAAGGTGAAGCAAGCTAAAGATTCTTTCTTGAGAACATAGGAACATTGTATAATAATACAAGGACCTAGTCTCAGATTCCCAAGTACTACATTGATTGTTTTCTGGTAAGGCCTTGTCTGGTGTTCATTGGCTTAGGTTTGTTGGTACTGTCCTCAAAGAATCAATTCTGAACATTACATAACAGCATATTGACACCCCTCCCCCCCCCCAGATTATGATATACAGCACTCTTCTCCAACAGAGCTGGAATCCACCACACTGGATCCTCAGAGGACTGCCCTTCCAAAAACCTACACTGTGATCTGAGATCTGTCCCTGCCCGCCTCCTTCTCTGCTAGGTAGGTAGGGATGAGACACTACAAAGTCAAGATGTAGCATTCTGGGTTTTCCCCCCATGCATTTCCTGCTTCTGCCAAGACTACAAGAACATTTGTGCTTGAAAGGTCTGAGAGATTCTGATAGCCTGCCTCTGAGTCCTTTTTCCAGCTGCACTGTAATTGGGCATATTAGAAATTGTAAATAGGCATTAGGGGGCATAAACATGCACTGAAATTAAAAAGAAAGAAGTTCACTTTAGGGGCGCCTGAGTGGCTCAGTCGGTTAAGCGTCTGACTTCGGCTCAGGTCATGATCTCACGGTTTGTGGGTTCGAGCCCCATGTCGGGCTCTGTGCTGACAGCCAGCTCAGAGCCTGTAGCCTGTTTCAGATTCTGTGTCTCCCTCTCTCTCTGACCCTCTCCTGCTCACACTGTCTCTCTCTCTCAGAAATAAATAAAACATTAAAAAAAGTTCACTTTATTGTGAAAACATTTTGTAGGCTATTAATATTTATAAATGGTAAGTATCTTCTCTGAAATACACAACTGTGGTGAATTAAAGAAAGAATATATATCTATTCGCTAGAATTTAGGAACTACCATGGCAGAGTGGCATTCATTCAACATTCAGTGGATGCCGATCATACACCAGACAATATACCAAATACCAGGGGAATTTACAAATGAGAAGTTCAATCTCTCAAGATGCTCATGATCTAGTGGGAGATATGGACACATAAGCTTTATAATGTAAAGTGCTGAGAGCTATTGCAGGTGTAGGTGCGGGGTACTGTGGCAGCACTGAATAACTCACATTGAACTCCACGCTCGCTACAGACTTGTTTTGTGGTTGGTTATAATCAACTCCCATGGCATTAATTGCTTAATCCGGAACACCCTTATAACTTTCTTTTTTGCAGAGACTTGTATATTGAACTCAAATTCTGGTTGTCTGACGGTTATGACTTTGAAGGCTAACTCCAGCATTTACTAATCTTTAACTTTGGCATTTCTTATTTGTGGCATTTCTTATTTTTTAATTTCCTCATGGATTTATCATGGATACACACACACACACTCACTCTGTAATGGCTACTATACTAAATGTTTTAAACACATTCTGTGTGTAGGTATGTGTATGTGTTTAAAACTTAGCATAGGGGCTCCTGGGTGGCTCAGTCAAACATCTCACTCTTGGTTTCGGCTCAGGTCTTAATCTCAGGATTCATGGGTTCAGGCCCCTCATCAGGTTCAGCACCAACAGTGCAGAACCTGCTTGGGATTCTCTCTCTTCTCTCTCTCTCTGCCCTTCCCCCAGCTTGCTTTCTCTCTCAAAAATAAATAAATAAACTTAAGGGGCACCTGGGTGGCTCAATAAGTTAGACGATGACTCTGGCTCAGGTCATGATCTCGCGGTCCGTTAGTTTGAGCCTTGTGTCGGGCTCTGTGCTGACAGCTCAGAGCCTGGAGCCTGCTTCAGATTCTGTGTCTCCCTCTCTCTCTGCCCCTCCCCTGCTCATGCTCTGTCTCTCTCAAAAATAAACAAACACTTAAAAAATTAAAAAAAAAAAATTTAGCGTAATGGCCAGTGTAAAATGAGCACTCAAATAGGTGGTTATTAGTCTTGGACACATTGATAGACTAACCTCCGTCACAGTACTGCACTTTCATTTTTTGAGAGTTGTTGGAAAAAACCTGTGTTATTCATTCATTCACCATTTACTGAGTCTTCCATTCATCCCGGTGGTATCCTAGGTACTAGTGTTGCCTGTTGTCCTGTCTTCTCTCTGCATAGCCCAACTCCTCACCAAATCCCAAAATCCTTCTAAGATTGAGGGACCCCTACTGTGAGAGAAAAAAAAAAAGGTTTAAAAATGAGAGACAAAACAAGCTGACAAAATTATTTCAAATATGATTCAGTGATCTCTTTTATTATTGAACGTATAATTCATTCATTTTCATTTTTGCTGCTAAGTAATTCATCTGGTTTGTAAATATAAAATCACACTGGAGAATGCTTATTTATAACTGGCTTAATCCAAAAATTTGAAATAGAAAAATTTCAAATCTTACATGAAAAGTTTAAGAATTCTATTAATTCTATTAGTGAAAATTCCCAAAATATGCATTAAGGAGCTTTTATCCTCCTTATTTCTGAAAGGATACTTTTAGCCAACGTTTAAAGATCTGTGTTTCAGGGCGCCTGGGTGGCTTAGTCGGTTAAGCGTCTGACTTTCGCTTAGGTCATGATCTCGCGGTTCGTGGGTTCAGGCCTCACGTCGGTCTCTGCTGACTGCCAGCTCAGAGCCTGGAGCCTGTTTCAGTCTGTGACTCCCTCTCTCTCTGACCCTCCCCTGCTCACGCTCTCTCTCTCTCCTAGAAATAAATAAAAATATTTTTAAAAAAAGATAAATGTTTCATCCAAAAATATTAGTGAAATTTGTAGAAGTCAGCAAAAACATTTTTCTAATGAATTTTAGTTATAAATGCCTTAGAAATCCACGCAATTAAAATATTCCTATCATTACTTTTCTACAAATTCTGCAAAATGTTTCAAGTTCCCTAACACTGGGTGTTTGGGTTGTTAAGCTGGGGTTAGGGGAAGAATGGCCTGGATGCTTTCGTTTTTCAAAATACAGAAACTAAAAGGCACACAATAATTATACTATTGACATTTCTTACTTTTGTGTAAAAAAGATATAATTTAAGAATGAATTCACATAGTCCACAAGATTATTGATAATATGCTTACTTTTGTATAACAAAACCAGCAGATTTTTTTCCATAGAGCAATATATAATTCAAGTTGACTGAAATAAGAACTACATGTGAAATTATGTTACTCAAATAAAACAATTGTCGTGCAAATTTACTCAAAGAAGTCTAACACCAATATTAACTACCTCAGGTATTATAAAGCATTTTCATTTATTAACAACAATTAAAACCTGAGGTTCTCACTGGATTTTATACTACTAAAAATATTTATTGTTATGTTGGTTTCTATCTACAATTAGTTTTTACTCTTTTAGTAATCTATTTTGTACAGTAAGTGATCATTTCTTATTAAAGAGGCAGAATGAGCTTGAATTTAATACAGTATCCACACTTTTAAAAGGTAATTTCTACTAAGCTGTGGGTCCTTAGTCCTAGTATTAAGATCAATTTTCCATTTAGGTCAAAAATAAGTAAAAGATGGTGCAACCAAGAATAACTTGCTATTGATATTTTAGATACAAACATAATTTTGCTATTGAAGGATTTGTTACTCTTTTACTTATCACAACACCACATTAGAATGTCAAATAACTAGTGTTTGAAAGAAATTTTTTAAATTTATGCTAATTTTAATTTAGTTACCCTTATGAAGTTTTGGCTGAAGTCCGTATTACTTTTGGCAGAAAATCCGAAGTTTTGGGTATAAATACATGAAGTAAATTGCAGGGAATGTTACAGTTCATGTTAATGATGATGTGTGGTGTTATTTTGCTGGTTGAGTGCATTTTGTTTACAAATCAAATGAACTTGGCAGTTAAGAGACCAGGTGTCTAGAAAAGCCCAAGGCTGTGATAAGCATGAAAATCATCAATTCTGCTTCTGATCTTGATTCTGCCTTTCCTGATATAACAGGAAGTTCATCTTATGAGTAAGTAGACAATTCTAGAGTGCTTAAAAATGCCAGTGTATGGGTGGCTCAATCAGTTAAATGTCTGACTCTTGATTTCACGTCAGGTCATGATCTCAAGGTTCATGAGCTTCAGGCTCTGTGCTGACATCACAGAATCTGCATGGAATTTTCTCTCCCTCTGTCTCTTCCCCTCCCCAACTCACACACGTGCTCTGTCTCTCTCAAAATAAATAAACATTTTTTTAAAATGCCAGTGTGAACAAAATTAGTTAAGTCTCGGCCAATAGAACAAAAAGCAAATGTATTCAAAGTTTTAAAAATATATAAATATATAATGTTAATACTTTCTTTTGCATGTGTGTGCATTTATGTAGTTTAGCATATAAATTATACTAAACAAGTTTTAAGAAATTAGATTCTAAAAAAAATAACTTAAACCAAATATTCTTTCTCTACTTTTTTAAGAAGGGCAGTATTATGGACTTAAAGTGTATTTCAAGAAACAAAAATTTCCTTGAAATCGAACAGAGTTCAAAAGAACTAGCAAGTTTTAACAACTAGTTTAAAACATTTCTTGCTAAAATATTGTGAAAATAAAGGAAATTGTTATAAAATCAAGCCACTCATCTGAACATCTTCTTCCTTCTGGAACTTCCATCTTCTCATTTATTCCAGAAGAAAAATATTTTGAGATTTAGAAGTTTAAGCTACATTTAGATTCTGGTTATGAATTACATTTTCTCTTATGAATTCAGCTGACACATGACAGTTTCTCATTGAGGGGGGTCTCAAAAAGAGGAAAGCAAGAAAACTTTATTTAGGTACCTCTGATACATATCATAGATCCAAGAGAAAGCATAAGTTGATTTTACTGTTTGTGAAGAGACAATTAACTTAAAAAAATGTTAATGTTTATTTATTTCTGAGAGAGAGAGAGACACAGCGTGAGCAGGGGAGGAACAGAGAGAGAGGGAGACAGAATCCAAAGCAGGCCTCAGGCTCTGAGCTGTCAGGACAGAGTTTGATATGGGCCTTGAACTCACAAACCATGAGATCATGACCCGAGCCGAAAGCAAATGCTTAACCAACGGAACAACCCAGGCATCCCGAAAACACAATTAACTTTGAGTACATCAACCTCTAGTTCCAGATTTCATACTATGTACTGTATACCCTCCTTTTCTCCCTGGCCTAGTCTCCCCCACCTACTAACCTCCAGGCTTTCCATTTCCTCTCCTGGGTTTTCCACTGTTGAGTGGTTTTTAAGCTGCCTTACCATTTGCAGGTGCATGGTGCATAGAGTTTGCTAACAAATTAATGATGCTTTTGTGTTTTAACAGACTATGGAAACACAATTGGAAGTTCAAGGATCCCATATTACAAAGGCTAACTTGACAAAATATCCAGCTGTATTAAAATCTCTTTTGTCTGCTCTAGTTGAATGCCTTTTTGGCTAAGGTCCATCAAAAACAATGAAAAACAGATGGGGCCTCTTTACAGGTGTGGGGAGGAAGGCTGTGGCTGAAGGGGCACTGCACCCCCTCAGGCACTACCTGGCCCTTTGGCTGTGAAACCCCATGATCTGGTTTGTGGCATAGCTCAGTGATCTCTAAACTGTCAAGTCATGCATACCCCTGCTTAACCCCCACCTGATTAGTCACAATTCTTATACAACTGATGTGTACAAAGAGAGAACTTATCTTTCTCCAGTGGAAGCCTGCCTTTTCTGTTCACTATTAGTGCTCCTAAAAGGATGCACCGGGATGCATTTTTATCTCTGATTTTCTTGATGCTCACTTACTTAGTATTGCTGCTATCTCTGATATTAACAGAAGATGCTGGAACTGTATCCAGCTGTCTGGTAGAGCCAAAGAAAGGTCTAGGACTGCTCCATGGTGGGCATTCAAAAACATCTCAACCTAGATTGCAGCCGATTCACCTTCTATGTAGCAGTAAACAAAAAGGTGTGAGTAGCAAAGCAAGGATGACCTGGGGAGGAGGCAGCAGTTTCAGATAGAAAACTACCCAGAATGCCTCTTCTGCTTTTCACAATGTATTTTTATGCACTTGGTGTATTTCAGCGATATTCCAGAGAGAGGCTCATCTGAATTGGACGGATGGGTCCTCCAACCATGCAATTGATATTTTGGAATNAAAGATAAATGTTTCATCCAAAAATATTAGTGAAATTTGTAGAAGTCAGCAAAAACATTTTTCTAATGAATTTTAGTTATAAATGCCTTAGAAATCCACGCAATTAAAATATTCCTATCATTACTTTTCTACAAATTCTGCAAAATGTTTCAAGTTCCCTAACACTGGGTGTTTGGGTTGTTAAGCTGGGGTTAGGGGAAGAATGGCCTGGATGCTTTCGTTTTTCAAAATACAGAAACTAAAAGGCACACAATAATTATACTATTGACATTTCTTACTTTTGTGTAAAAAAGATATAATTTAAGAATGAATTCACATAGTCCACAAGATTATTGATAATATGCTTACTTTTGTATAACAAAACCAGCAGATTTTTTTCCATAGAGCAATATATAATTCAAGTTGACTGAAATAAGAACTACATGTGAAATTATGTTACTCAAATAAAACAATTGTCGTGCAAATTTACTCAAAGAAGTCTAACACCAATATTAACTACCTCAGGTATTATAAAGCATTTTCATTTATTAACAACAATTAAAACCTGAGGTTCTCACTGGATTTTATACTACTAAAAATATTTATTGTTATGTTGGTTTCTATCTACAATTAGTTTTTACTCTTTTAGTAATCTATTTTGTACAGTAAGTGATCATTTCTTATTAAAGAGGCAGAATGAGCTTGAATTTAATACAGTATCCACACTTTTAAAAGGTAATTTCTACTAAGCTGTGGGTCCTTAGTCCTAGTATTAAGATCAATTTTCCATTTAGGTCAAAAATAAGTAAAAGATGGTGCAACCAAGAATAACTTGCTATTGATATTTTAGATACAAACATAATTTTGCTATTGAAGGATTTGTTACTCTTTTACTTATCACAACACCACATTAGAATGTCAAATAACTAGTGTTTGAAAGAAATTTTTTAAATTTATGCTAATTTTAATTTAGTTACCCTTATGAAGTTTTGGCTGAAGTCCGTATTACTTTTGGCAGAAAATCCGAAGTTTTGGGTATAAATACATGAAGTAAATTGCAGGGAATGTTACAGTTCATGTTAATGATGATGTGTGGTGTTATTTTGCTGGTTGAGTGCATTTTGTTTACAAATCAAATGAACTTGGCAGTTAAGAGACCAGGTGTCTAGAAAAGCCCAAGGCTGTGATAAGCATGAAAATCATCAATTCTGCTTCTGATCTTGATTCTGCCTTTCCTGATATAACAGGAAGTTCATCTTATGAGTAAGTAGACAATTCTAGAGTGCTTAAAAATGCCAGTGTATGGGTGGCTCAATCAGTTAAATGTCTGACTCTTGATTTCACGTCAGGTCATGATCTCAAGGTTCATGAGCTTCAGGCTCTGTGCTGACATCACAGAATCTGCATGGAATTTTCTCTCCCTCTGTCTCTTCCCCTCCCCAACTCACACACGTGCTCTGTCTCTCTCAAAATAAATAAACATTTTTTTAAAATGCCAGTGTGAACAAAATTAGTTAAGTCTCGGCCAATAGAACAAAAAGCAAATGTATTCAAAGTTTTAAAAATATATAAATATATAATGTTAATACTTTCTTTTGCATGTGTGTGCATTTATGTAGTTTAGCATATAAATTATACTAAACAAGTTTTAAGAAATTAGATTCTAAAAAAAATAACTTAAACCAAATATTCTTTCTCTACTTTTTTAAGAAGGGCAGTATTATGGACTTAAAGTGTATTTCAAGAAACAAAAATTTCCTTGAAATCGAACAGAGTTCAAAAGAACTAGCAAGTTTTAACAACTAGTTTAAAACATTTCTTGCTAAAATATTGTGAAAATAAAGGAAATTGTTATAAAATCAAGCCACTCATCTGAACATCTTCTTCCTTCTGGAACTTCCATCTTCTCATTTATTCCAGAAGAAAAATATTTTGAGATTTAGAAGTTTAAGCTACATTTAGATTCTGGTTATGAATTACATTTTCTCTTATGAATTCAGCTGACACATGACAGTTTCTCATTGAGGGGGGTCTCAAAAAGAGGAAAGCAAGAAAACTTTATTTAGGTACCTCTGATACATATCATAGATCCAAGAGAAAGCATAAGTTGATTTTACTGTTTGTGAAGAGACAATTAACTTAAAAAAATGTTAATGTTTATTTATTTCTGAGAGAGAGAGAGACACAGCGTGAGCAGGGGAGGAACAGAGAGAGAGGGAGACAGAATCCAAAGCAGGCCTCAGGCTCTGAGCTGTCAGGACAGAGTTTGATATGGGCCTTGAACTCACAAACCATGAGATCATGACCCGAGCCGAAAGCAAATGCTTAACCAACGGAACAACCCAGGCATCCCGAAAACACAATTAACTTTGAGTACATCAACCTCTAGTTCCAGATTTCATACTATGTACTGTATACCCTCCTTTTCTCCCTGGCCTAGTCTCCCCCACCTACTAACCTCCAAGCTTTCCATTTCCTCTCCTGGGTTTTCCACTGTTGAGTGGTTTTTAAGCTGCCTTACCATTTGCAGGTGCATGGTGCATAGAGTTTGCTAACAAATTAATGATGCTTTTGTGTTTTAACAGACTATGGAAACACAATTGGAAGTTCAAGGATCCCATATTACAAAGGCTAACTTGACAAAATATCCAGCTGTATTAAAATCTCTTTTGTCTGCTCTAGTTGAATGCCTTTTTGGCTAAGGTCCATCAAAAACAATGAAAAACAGATGGGGCCTCTTTACAGGTGTGGGGAGGAAGGCTGTGGCTGAAGGGGCACTGCACCCCCTCAGGCACTACCTGGCCCTTTGGCTGTGAAACCCCATGATCTGGTTTGTGGCATAGCTCAGTGATCTCTAAACTGTCAAGTCATGCATACCCCTGCTTAACCCCCACCTGATTAGTCACAATTCTTATACAACTGATGTGTACAAAGAGAGAACTTATCTTTCTCCAGTGGAAGCCTGCCTTTTCTGTTCACTATTAGTGCTCCTAAAAGGATGCACCGGGATGCATTTTTATCTCTGATTTTCTTGATGCTCACTTACTTAGTATTGCTGCTATCTCTGATATTAACAGAAGATGCTGGAACTGTATCCAGCTGTCTGGTAGAGCCAAAGAAAGGTCTAGGACTGCTCCATGGTGGGCATTCAAAAACATCTCAACCTAGATTGCAGCCGATTCACCTTCTATGTAGCAGTAAACAAAAAGGTGTGAGTAGCAAAGCAAGGATGACCTGGGGAGGAGGCAGCAGTTTCAGATAGAAAACTACCCAGAATGCCTCTTCTGCTTTTCACAATGTATTTTTATGCACTTGGTGTATTTCAGCGATATTCCAGAGAGAGGCTCATCTGAATTGGACGGATGGGTCCTCCAACCATGCAATTGATATTTTGGAATGGTAATCCATCTTCTTAAAAATTTTATCTATCTATCTATCTATCTATCTATCTATCTATCTATCTATCTATCATCTATCTCTCTATCTATCCATCCATCTATCTCACCTGAGAGAAGGTAGGAAGGAGCAAAATCAAGCAAAGACCTTGAAAGGGCAAATATAGAAAGAACCCAGAGAGGCCTATGGGATTTGGTAAATGCAAGACTTTGGCAATATCCAGGTGTCTCCAGCCATGCGGGCCTTATTATGTTGTAGATGTTGTAGCAGTGCAGCTTCCAACAGAAGCAGATAGGACCCCTGAGAATGTAGCTTTACCGCTGGGGGAGTAGGTAGAGTCAGCTCATGAGTTTACACACTTCAAGATGGAAAGGTGCAAAACATCTCTCTGCTGGCTCTTCTTTATTGTCTCAAAAAAGAGGGAAATGACAGCAATCTGAATTTTTAGTCTTCAATTTTAAAGGTAAATAGATGTGGGGCACCAGGATGGCTCAGTCAGTTAAGCATCTGACTCTTGGTTTTGGCTCAGGTGATGATCTCACAGTTCGTGAGTTCAAGCCTCTTATTGGGCTCTGCACTGACAGTGCAGAGCCTGTTTAGGTTTCTCTGTCTCCCTCTCTCTCTGCCCCTCTTTCTCTCTCTCTCTCACTCAAGAATAAATAAACATTAAATAAATAAGTAAATAAATAAAAGTAAATAGATTAAATTTAGCATTGATTACATGGAATTTCAATTTTATGGCCAAGTGTGTTCTATTAATCTACCAGTTTCAGATGTCAGCTCTAGTATTTTTTCAAAAGAACTAAGTGCTAAAAAAAGTTCCCTTATTTTCTACATCAGAATTTTCAGTTTCCCAAACACCTCTTCTCCATAGCCATCTATATTTCTGTCTACTATTCCTCACATCGCTGGTAAAGACACTACTCCAAGATATTTATGGTAAATGTTTTCAAATTCTTTACATGACAGATTCTTTGAAAATTAAATAGAAAAGAAGCAGATGGGGGAAATAGTACAATTTTAAAAGATGTTTTAGAGTCTCACAATTTAATGCCATCTCTGTTGCTTTAACTTTTTATTCTATTAAATGAATGGTTTCCTTCTAGTTTTCGTCTACATCACCACTTTATACTCTTTAGGCTTTAAAGTTTCAGTCATGGGGCACCTGGGTGGCTCATTCGGTTAAGCATTCAACTCTTCGTTTCCACTCAGGTCATGATCTCATGGTTTTGTGGGTTCAACCCCTTCAGAGCGGGCTTGGGATTCTGTGTCAACCTCTCTCTTTGTCCCTCCCACACTTGCTCTGTCTCTGTCAAAGTAAATAAATAAACTTAAAAAAATAAAGGTTTAGTCTTAAGAATGCCATCCTAAAATCCTAATGTTTTTCTTTAATCTCCAGAAGACATAACCTGTATTCACCCAGTTAAATTCAATGATCTGTTACTATTATTTATCATTGTGTATGGTGGCATGGGATGCCGTGTGTGTGTGTGTGTGTGTGTGTGTGTGTGTGTGTTTTGAGTTTTTCTTATAGTCTTTGTTTTTGGATTCCAGCTGTAAACTAAAAATTGTAAGCTGTGGGTTGCTTGTTAGTTTTTGGCTGTAAGATAGAACATGATTTATGGCTACCTATTTCCTGACCTTCACTGATGTTTCAGCCTGAGGCCCTTGCCCGTCAGTCCAAACGCTCTTATAAGTTCAAGATAGGAAAACATCTTGTCATTGTCAGCATCAAACAGTTCCAGTTGCTCGTGTTCTGGTGTCTCCTCTCCTACAAGACTCTCTATTTCATTAAAAGTTAAATATCCATTTTCATTGGTGCTAGCACCATAGAAGAAGAGTTGAAGATCTATGAAAATGAAAGGCTTCACTTATTTCAACAGATTTTAATGTCAACCCAAACCCCTACTGTCCTTCCAAACATCACTGTGTCCTCATTGTAGTTTTTGTTTCGTTTTGTGTTCCTGTTTCTCAGACATACCTAGGTCATCATTACCTTCTACTTTGGCTTTTGCTGTATATCTCTTCAATAAATCAACTATTCTTTTCCTTTTTCTAACAGTTCATTCTCTCTCTTCATTCTACTCGGAATTATCTGATTATTCACTTTAGTAATTATCCTACTGTTATCTGTGTTCTTATGGTGTTGTTGTAGTTAACTTTAAACTCAGTGTTTTAATTGTTTTATATTTGCTTCATTTACTATTTTAGGAATTTTAATGGAACATTCTCCATCATGCTATACAGTCTTTGATATCTCTATTGGATCTTATTTCTCCCCTAAGATGTTACCAGAAACATTCATCTGACTAATTGTAATGGTCTTTTTATTCTAAGTACTTGACTTACCTTGCTTACATTCACTTCCTACCTCCTCTTTGTCTAACGTTTCTTAATTTTACATCAGAAGATGCCTACTCATTTTGCTATCAATTCTGAATATACTGACATTTCTTATGCTAAGGTGGATGTCATCTGTAAAATTTATTTTACTTTACATATAATCAAATGTTGTTTCTTCATTTATAACACCACTAAATAACATTCCTTTGTCAGAATTCTTATTATCTTCTTGGTCTCACTGCTATAAATACTGCCTTTATTAAAACATAGTCAAACATTGTTTTCTGTGTTTCTAAAGTGCCAGGCACTGTACGTGAAACTAAGTATACCAGGATGAAGAAGCCATAGTCCCTGATTTCAAGGAGACAAAACCAGCAAGTAAGCAGTTTCAATAAGCAGTGAAACCTATATTGTAATGTAGGTATGAACAATGTGTCATTGAAGCGTGGAGAAAGATGAGAGAATGTTCCACCTGGGAGTTTTAGTTGAATTATAAAGAATTAAGAGAAGTTCACCAAGCAGACAAGTGGGTGGAGGTAATGTTGGGGAGGTATGACCTGAGGTCAAAGGCGTTGAGTTATGGAAAAGTGTAGCATGTTTGGAAACTATAGGTAGTTTGGTCTGACAGGAGTGTATGTGGTAAAGATCACGTGACCACCATCCTGAGGAAAAATATTTCTAACTGGCATCAGTCTTCCCGTTGGATCTTCATTTCATCTTTGTCAGACACAAGGTGTTCCTCAGTAACGTCCCCCAGGTTGCTGGTATTTGCACCTGAGTACTGAACACCTGGTTATTTGACACAGCTTTCAAAACTATTGTCAGGCTTCTTACATAATGCATGTGACATAATGTAAAGGTCCTTCTATCAAGCTAAATTGTAGAGAAAGACCAACGCATAACAGTTTTAAATTTACTTGTGCTTGGCTTAGGAAATCTGCGAAAGGCTTGTAATATGTCCACCTTCTTCTACTTAGCTTGTTTTAAGTAAAAGTATTTAAACATTTTTTTCATTTTAAAACATGAAAGAGTATGTTCTAGTAATGAAAGGATTCAGCAGAAGCAACAATTTATACGTTTTTTTCTTTTTATTTAACATGGTAAAGAAAATTAAATGCCTAGGAATACTGACTGACAGAGTGGTCTAGAATAAGAGTGACAAAGGATTGTGATTATTTTGTTGGTCACGGTTTAAATGGGAGTACAGATTTTACAATGTAATGTTGTCTATGGCAGAAAAAGAGAAATTACTATAGTAACAAGAGTAATATACCAGAAATATAATAACTGAATGCCATACTACTTTTAGAGATTTTAAATCTAGCCATGATTATCCAGTTAACACTTATTCTTCATGCAGTTTTAGGTTTTGGTTTTGCTTTAGCAGTTATTACTTTGTTTTTATAAATTCCCATGTCACAAAAGTATTATTTCAAACACCAACCCAGGGGCCCAAAATCAGATCACCTAGCTTCTAGGCTTCCCAAAAATGTGGAAGGAAAAGGATAGGCCAACAGAGCATCAGGATGGCTGAAAGAACCAAGTGTGGTAAACAAAGCAATCATGTCATCCAACTCGTAATTCAATTTGCTGCCTTCACAGATTCAATGACTTCTCCCTGCCAACGAGTGAAGGACAGTTAGTCCTAACAGAATATTGGGAGAAGCTCCAGGTTTGTGTGTGGAGCCCCTGCATCTTATGTTTTAATCTCTTTCACTCAGGTTTAATTAGATTATTGTAGCTCAATGGGCCCATTGGAGCTGGCAATAAGCAACACTCTTCCTCCTTGGGGAAAATGGGAAGTAAAAGGCTTTTCCTTGATCTTTATTTGGTTTTAGAGAGAAAGAAGGGAAAAGAGGCCGAGGAAGTCCGTAGCCTTGGATTTCCTCCCCCTAGAGGCTGATAATGGTGTAATCTTGTCACAGATTTAAAACTCATAGGCCTAGATGTTGATATTTGGAATTATGTTTGGCTCCATATTAAGTCCAGGGCTACATTCATATGAGGGTTGAAAAAATGAGATTTAGCTGTTTGATAAACTGCCAAACCTGGGAGTTTAAGATAGCAGAGCTGGCAGCAGTAGCTGGGGCAGGAAAATTGAGATTGGTTTCATGCTTTTTCAATAAAAAGTAATTTAAATGTCAACTCTAAGAGATCTTTAGTTACAACTCCAATTTCTCCTCCCTCTCGGAGTTCCACTCAAGTGATTTGACTGAGAGGGAATCTTAAATTCCTTCTCTCCAAATCCCTTCAACCATTTTCTGAAAAGAAAAAAAAGAGAAAGAAAAAAAGTAAAAAAAATACAAACTACACAGAAAAAGTCATTAAATAATAAACAAAAAGTATCACTGACTTATTTTACACTCACTGTAGAGAACAGGAGTTAAATAATTCCTAGAGGAGGTTCTATAAAATCGAATCGATTTTATGGGTAGGATGACAGCTACCTGGCCCGATTTATTGAAGGTTACACCTTAAGTTTCTGTTTAAGAAAGTTGTATTAGTGACCTTCAAAGTCCTTCCAAATACTGAATGGACCATCTGACAAATTAGTATCATATTTCCTTGGTGTTGTCAAAGCCATTGCCCTCTTCTCTTCCTCTTCAATCACAGCCAAGCAAATTTTGTTGTTGTTGTTTTCTGTTTTTTATTTTATCACCCAGACTCCACTTCTGAAATATTCTACTCTGGTGTCCCCACTCTGGCTAGTTTCCTGTCATTCCTGTAACTTTTCCACTACATTTTATTTGTATTTTGTTCCATAACGGTTTCATTTTTTCATCTCAATGTAAAACGTTCCTTCTGAAACATTTTCTTTGGTAATAAGCCTGGGCCTTTGAACTCTAACTTAAAACTCTATGGTCTATATTCACAAGACTCTTGTTTCTAGTTTCCTGCGTCACCCACGTAGCAAAAGTCCAATCCTAGAACAACCCGACCACCTGTGTTCTTCATGCCTGTACCTGGATTGGTGAGTTACACCGGCAAAAATCAAACAGCCACATGGACTGATGGCAGTGAAAGGTCAAGATCTTCACCTTAGGGACTGTCAGTGATACTCACTCAGCAGTTTATTTACTCCATTTTGGCTTTCGTATTCTCCATAACTATTTCAAACCTTCACTGTTTTCCCCTCGGGTCTTTTAATTTGCCGATTTACCTCCATTGGTTTCAGCAAATAGTCTTTTTTTTTTTTTAATGTTTTATTTATTTCTAGGAGAGAGAGAGAGAGAGACAGCGTGAGCAGGGGAGGGTCAGAGAGAGAGGGAGTCACAGACTGAAACAGGCTCCAGGCTCTGAGCTGGCAGTCAGCACAGAGCCCGACGCGGGGCTCAAACCCACGAACCGCGAGATCATGACCTAAGCGAAAGTCGGACGCTTAGCCACCCAGGCGCCCCGGTTTCAGCAAATAGTCTTGCTTTTATTGAAAAAAAGAATATCCATAAGCAAGTGTTCCTTCATCATTTTTCCACGTCTGCAGCTTATTTGTATCCACACCACACCGACCTTTTCTTTCTGTAGTTTCAGTGAAAAAATAATAACCCAACAAAACAAGCAATAATAACACTCACATACTTTTCCTCTTAGATGTAATTTCGTTATCTAGGTTCCACTTCGGAATTCTTAATTTTTGGGATGCCATGAAAATATACAAATAAAAATATCTAGGAGGCGTTCAAATACACAGATCTGGAATTCAGGAAAGAACACCTGGCTAGAGAGATCTGTTTGGGTTTGAGCCACAGATAAACATTAAATTGTGACAAAAGAAAAGTTTCTGGCACATACAACGCTCTCAATAGTATCAGATGTTTCTTGTTCCCATTTCCCCAAGCCCTTTCTCATTCTCATGTCCTTTCCTAATGGTGATGACACTACCATTAATACAACCACATAAGCCATCAACTCTGGGATCATCTTAGGTTTTTTTCCTTACTCACCACCTTCCTTACCACTCTACCTCCCTGGTGTCCCTTGGGTCTCTACTGCTTTGCCATTCCCTTAGTTTATATGGTTATTTTAACTAACTTATGGACACACGTCTCTGTTTCTCATCTTCCAGATTTCTTCCAGAAATCTTCCAGATTTCCTTCTCTACAAACTATTTTACTCTGACTTAAAGAATGATCTGTCAAAACATGCAAATTTGTTCCTATTACTTCTTGTCACTCAGAGACTTTAAGTGGCTTCCTATTTACAGAAAGATAAAACTTAGGCTGATATACAAGGCCTTCCAATGTTTGCTGCTTGGCAACATCCCCAAACTTATTTCTTGCCACTTACTATACTGTCTCACTGCAAATCAAACAACTTGCAATTTCTCATATGTATTATGTCCTTTAATAAGTATATTTCCTTCCTTCCTTCCTTTCTCTCTCTCTCTCTCTTCCTCTCTCTCTCCCTCTCTTTCTCTCTCTCTCTCTCCTTCTTTCCTATCCCTCATTCCCACTAACTTTCTTTTTCCTCACCTCTCCCCAGTTCTATCCTTAACCTTTTCTCGACTAACACTTTCCTTTTCAAATCTCACCTCCAAGGTTACCTGTTTCTTTTTAAGTTTATTTATTTATTTTGAGAAGAGCAGGGTAGAGGCAGAGAGAGAGAGAGAGAGATCCCAAGCAGGCTCTGTTCTGTCAGTGTGGAGCCTGACATGGGGCTGTATCTCACAAACTATGAGATTATGACCTGAGCAGAAATCAAGAGTCAGCGCTTAACTGACTGAGCCACCCAGGCACTCCTCACCTTTGATTGTTACCTCTTAAATGACGTCTTCTCAGTCTGAGTTATGTCCCCTGACCCCAATTTCTTTTCTTTTTTTTTTTATACTTGTGGCCACTGATCATATCTGTTCACGTTGTTTTCTCAACTAAAGGCACTGTATTAATTACATTTTACATCTGTATTCTTAGCACAGACCTGGCACATAGAAAGCACACATAAATTATATGTTGAATGACTGAAATATTCTAGTTCTTTTTTGCCTTACTGCTTCCATATCGGCATATTTGGATCTGGAATGAGAATATGGAAATGGGAGTAGAGCTAACCTTATGAAAAATGAGACAAATATATTTAATATATTTCATTGTTACTTATTGGCCACTCTGTCCCAAACAAGTCTCCCTCTCTAGCTTTCTCCTAGCACCAAGCACATATTTATTGTTCTTTCTTTGCTGCTGGGCTTTTAGTTCCTCCAGCACAGGAATCACAACTGTTCTGTTCATTGATGTATAGTTGGTGTCTGGCACAGGGTAAGTTCCCAGCAGAGGCTGTGGAATTAACTGATTAATTTCTTAGGGGGGGACGTCTAGAGGAAGAGTGAGAGGGGCAATTTTTCTTAAGTTCACATTGTTCTTGACCCTCTAAAGATCCCCTTCCTGCTAACTCTTCATGTTCCTGTAGTAGTTCCCTTTCGTTCTTGATTTCTACCACGATTAAGTTACAGATGTTACAAATTAATGCATAAACACACTGGTTTTCCATGTTTACTGGCAAACCTGAATCCAGTACACCATGTTTACCATGATATTATATACTGTCTATATAATTATGTATCATAATATAGGGTATCAAATTATATATCAGTGAAGGTGTTATTTAAAAAATATAAGCACATGCAAATATATTATTTTAGTCCAAGTGGAGAGCTGAAAACAATAACAACTTATAGCCATTTAAAAGGCAGGCAACACATGGTCATTTTCCTAAGTTTTTAATCACCATTTTCCCCATTTGGAAAGCTTTATCTTTCACAAGTTATGATTTGCTATTAACATGTTATTCATGAATATCTAAATAATAGAGGATTCATCAAAAGTTTTTATAATTGGACAAGTTTCACTCGCAACATTAGTATGGCTTGGTTTTATCCCTCTAAAACCTGAATGTGAATCATTTAAGTTTATATGACTTATTTAGGTTTATAGGATAAAGTATCTATAGTAGAACTGTGGGATAAAATATAGAAATTGTACTTTCCAGTCATCCCTAGCCCCAGAGTTATTTTAGATAAGTATATTTAGTCAAATATATAAAGATATAGAAGATAAAGTATATGTACACATAATTTAAATCTGACATTTAGTATTTATAGCATAGATATTGCTAGAAATAAGCCAGGTGGTATGGAGACAGACAACTTCTTACTTACTCTATATTTTCCAGAGGATATGCATGGGCACTTAGCTTTGCATCAAATTGTGAAACTTACCTGTAAGATTCTTTATGAAAGAAATAGTTAACTTGGGTTTCTTTTCCAGTATTTCAGAATCTACTACATCTTTGGGGTCTTGTGTTGCTGGTTCCGGAACAGCTTTTTTCAAAGAGAACAAAGCAGTCAGTGACCCTGGTCTAAGTGATGTGAGAAAATGGATAGTCACATGCTTGGAGTAGTACATCTGGGCAAACAAAATGTAGGTCTCTAACTCATCCCTCTGAACTCTATAATCATCTGGATTATGGTGACCTGGAACAGAACGTTAAATCCATGCTCTTCTCAGTTGTAAACACAATGAAAAGCCTACCTATTCTCACAGGTTGGTGTTTCATTTCCTTCTCTCCTCTTGACTCAGTGTTTGTCTGTATATGTGACGTAGACTTCTCAGCAGAATCATTCACTTCTTTGTTCATCCAAAGACACATTTATTGAGTGGCCACTCTGTGCTAGGCACAGGACTATGTGATGGGGATACCAGGTTGAATAAGACATTGTCTTTGGAACAAAGACTACTGTCTAATGATAAATTTGTCAGCAAGAGGTTTTTGGAGGTGTGATATTGTAAAAAGTGTCCAGGCTGAGATTTCTGGTATAACTAATATCTTGAAATGTAGTTTCAAAGGGCTTTCTGTTAAAACAGCTGTGGTGATGATGATTAACATAAAAGAATGATTCCAAACAGCTCCAGAACCCAAGCAATAGCTAACCACTTGAGACCTCTTAAGAGAAATTTTGGCTAAGTGTTAAAGTATGAGATGGCATGAATTAAAAGAGCCCATTTGGCTGAAAAACTGAAATATCCCCAGGAATTTTGGAGATCACGAAGAGTAGGAAAAGACAACTTGCTGTCATTCACTTCACTGAACCCATATACATCTTATGAGTTAAAACTGATATTCCAAACTTTTAATTTTTTAATGTTTACTTATTTTATTTTTTAATTTTAATGTTTTTATTTATTTCTGAGAGAGAGAGAGAGAGAGACAGCATGAGCAGGGGAGGGTCAGAGAGAGAGAGGGAGACACAGATCTGAAGCAAGCTCTAGGCTCTGAGCTAGCTGTCAGCACAGAGCCCGACATGGGCTCGAACCCACGAACCGTTAGATCATGACCTGAGCCGAAGTCGGACGCTTAACTAGCTGAGCTACCCAGGCGCCCCAATGTTTACTTATTTTAGAGAGAGAGACAGAGTGCAAGCGGGGAAGGGGCAGAGAGAGGGAGACAGAATCTGAAGCAGGCTCCAGGCCTGGAGCTGTCAGCACAGAGCCTGACTTGGGGTTTGAACTCACAAACCATGAGATCATGACCTGAGCAGAAGCCGGGTGCTCAACCTACTGAGCTACCCAGGAGCCCTGAGATCCCAAACTTTTTAAATGCAAGACCACCCTGGCACTGGATTTTGTGAAAGTCATGACTCTAAGCATCACACATAAGCGGAAATCTCCTCCTCAGAGGCAGGTAGTGAAGACAGACAAGAGACTCACTTTAGTCTAGCAATGATGCATTTCTGAATATTATGCATTGGACTCACCACTGTACCGACCTCCAGGTGTGGAGCCTCATCAAACTTCCCCAAGAAAACCCAGCCTTATCTGCTTACTCACCTGGGATAATCCAACTATCCAGCCAGTCTGCACCCACAGCAGGACCAGGGAATGTTGCTGGAGAACACCTCAGTGCTGATCAGTCTTGCATTATACACACAGCCCCAATCTATAAATGGGCTCACAGCACTGCTCACCCTTCCCTCGACCCTTTGTTAGATTTGCTGTGTTTACATTTTCTTTTATCAGTCCTTCCACAGTCCCTCTTCTCCCTCAGGTTCAGATGAATTTACATCATACTCCTTTCATAAAATAGAAATAGATTTGACTTCCTTATGTACTCACCATCAAATCTACCAGCCTTCCCTGCTTCAGTATCCACATTCTGTTTGCAATGCATTGTTGATAATAATCTCTGGCTACTTGCAAAGGTAACTTGTAGAAATAAATATTGTCCATGTTAAAATGCTTTTGCCAATATGTTACTGCCATTAATATTACCTGTGGCATTGGATTATTTGCAGAAGCAGGGATTGAGCTCTCACTTCTCATCATTACTCTTACGTATCATTTACACATTTATTCATTCTTTCAACAAATACATACAGAGTACCTAATATGTGCCAGGAAATGTGCTAGAAGATAAGCAATTAATTAAATATATACCAAACCCATCCTTTTCTGAATATCATACTAGAGCAAAATTATCACATAACCAATGATCAACATACCAGAAATATCATAATTTTGACTAGATGCCGCATATGGCAGTCTTGGAGTATAAAACTTATTTTCTTCTTGCAAGGACTGAGCTGGTGATGAATATGAACTTAAACGTTCCATCCTAGTTATATTCAATGTATTCTCCAAAATATAGAGATTATCTTTAAGCTGAGAAAGCTGCAGAAAAACATCATCGAGGTCCTAGAAAGAAAATTATAGTTACTGAGTGGTTAAAGATAAAAAAGTGGTCGATCAAAATATCGATCACCCCACTTTATGTCTTGAGAAAACAGATGCTCCAAAGCATATCCAGGGAAAATATTTAACACCCAGAGTGGTTTCGGATAATATATTATAAAAAAAAGTATCTATTTAAGATAACTTATTCATTATTTAAATTATTTTATTATCAAATTTTCCTTCTTGATGTCTTTAAGTTTAAGTCTGCTAATCAGGTAAACCTCACCCTACGCACCCAAAACAAAGAAAAGAGATGATTGGATTGGATTTTCAAAATAAAATTATACATGTGGCATTGAAGTTCGCTCTTTAAAGGAATTCTACCATAAAACCTTATGAAGCAAGTAATGTCATTATTATTTCTCATAGGAATAAATTCATTGAATGAAAAGTACATGTTCAAATTATTTAGGCAATTACACGCTGTAAAATGGACAAATTTTCTTCTTGGTAATCATAATGTTCATAGTAATATGAAGATTTTGAATTGTGAAACAAAGTTATAATTTCTCACATCAGTTTGGTATCTTATGGGTGAAAGAGGCCAACGTATCCTCATTTTCTAATGAAAACGGAGGGAAATAATATTCACAAATAATGTATATTATACATTATCATTACATATATACATATAATAAAATATTATATACATCATATATTTATCTATAGTGTGTGAGAAATAGAGCAAATCATTTTTCTGAAGGAGCCAGAGAGGTCTGATCACTAAATGTGGAGTTGCTGATACTATGAACAAATCTTTGGTGACATCTAGTGGTAAAATACAGATGTATTATTCACTTTTTTTCAAAGCTTTAAGATGCCGGTATTGTATATAATCTTGAGAGATACTGAGATAATTGGAGATTAAAACAAAATCGACAAATTTAGTAAACTTATTTTCTTCAGAAAAATACCCTTAAAAATTTTAAGAATGAGGGGGAAAGCAGAAGGAGAATCAGCTTTTACTAAAAATTTTCATATTTTATTGTTAGAAATTTGTGTAGAGAATAAAAGTGAAAGCAATTTGTTCACCAGCTTATAAGCATGTTTCTTTTTGCAATTATATTTAACTTATATGGATATGCTCCAGTTCTGAGTAGAAGTACCACATTTACTTGTTCTGATGTGGTGAATCCCAGTAATATGAACTTCTAGCAGAGTTTAGATGGGAGCCAACAGAGGCTATGTTTCTGTAATCTACCATTATGCATTGTATTTTATTACCATTGTGTTTGGGATATTATGGAGTAAAGACGTACTTATGATTAGTGGCTGCAAATTTTGTTGATCCCACTTCCATTTTATATGTTATTAATCAAGCTAACTTGCCAAGCTATGAAATCTGTTTTTTTGTTTTTCTGTTTTTTTTGTTTTGTTTTGCTTTTTTGGTTTTTTTTGGCTAGGCTGTGAGGGACAACATTATCTAAATATTTTAAAAAATTTTTTCAATGTTTATTTATTTTTGAGAGAGAGAGAGACAAAGCATGAGCAGGGAAGGGGCAGAGAGGGAGACACAGTATCTGAAGCAGGCTCCAGTGTCTGAGCTGTTAGCACAGAGCCTGAGGTGGGGCTTGAATTCATGGACCATGAGATCATAACCTGAGCTGAAGTGGGACGCTTAACCGATTGAACCACCCAGGCATCACTACATTATCTATATTTTTAACAGATGGACTCACTTAGGGCTTGAGTCTGCATGTTTTAATAGCAGAAACACTGTGCTGGAGAAAAAGCCTATATTTAGGTGCATACCTACTAACAAAAATTGGGTTAAATATTTTTAAATAACATTAAGCTTCATTATTTTTAGAATGGAAATATTGATAAACTAATGAAATACATTAGAGAAAATCCAAGATTCTCCAATCCCAACCTTCTTTGATTTTTGTGATTATACATTATTTACTCTTTGGAATAAAATTCTACCAATGAGTAGAAAAAAATTCCAATTATATTTCACACCCTGTGTCCACGTGTTGCAAGCGGAATTGGAATTTTGTTAATTATCCGGTTAATTTAATTACTTTAGTCACTTAAATCCAAAGTCAATTTTTCATAGCCTCATTTACCTAAATTAATATGTCTGCATTGATTAAATTAAATGTTTAGTCTGCCCTAAACCATGTTGATTTAACCCTGTGAACTGTCAGGAAAGTAATAAGAGAGTATATAATAACGTAAACTACCATAGTTTCTCAGGGAAAATATTCATTTTCTTTATACTAGATCAGCTTTGTCGCATTAATCATAAACAATGAAACATTTGAAATACGTGATCAAAATTTTAAGAACAGTTATTATTTTTATTAATTCATTTAAAAATAGGTACTGAATGCCTACTAAGTGCCAAGTACATTTCATCAAATAAGACACTGGAGAACAGCAGACTCAAACCTTTATGGAGCATACAGTCAGCCTAGCTGGGAAAACTGGCAGTGACAGAATTAGAACTGAATGGAGTCATGTAATTAGAACTGAATGGAGTCATGTAAGATCCTGTGGGAATTTATAATGACAAGAAACTTTAGTGCCAAAACATTTACAATGTGTATTAAAAAGACATATTTTATCCACTATTTCTAGATGCTTCTCAAAGATTTTTTAACTATTTTAGTCTGTATTCTTGCAAAAACTAAAAATGAGAGCTCTATTCAAAGACAGAATTAAAAGACATCAAGGGCATGTTCAATTGTAACATGTGCCACAAGTAATGACTTACTTTTAAAAAAATGGAGCAAACTCAAAGTCACTCTATAATAATAATTATTCTCACGTTTGTCTTGATGTTACGGCGAATGGGAAGAAGTGTCTATAGTGGGGGCATCAGGAATTTTACAGGCTTGTGCAAAGGCATTGTTAGTGTCACCTGTCATGAACATCAAGGGTAAAGAAAGCAAAGCCTTTACCTCTGCTTTTGAGTATCTTCTGTAGTATTTAATTTTTCTCTGATTTGGTGTCATATATGATTCTTGGGCTTTACTGTTTTCCAAGAGTGCGCAAGTTTTTGTCTTCTGCCCAAAAAATACAGTTGTTAAAGCTGCAACTTGTCATTGTCAGTCATGGGATTCGGATTTGACAACTGAGGCCCTAATAGGTGCCCAGCTCTGCCCTGATTATGCTAGCCCCACAAAACAATTTTACAAGTAAAGAAATGGAAAATGAGAAAGGCTGAGAGACATAGAACTAACAAAGTAGGAAAAATAAAGACAGAACAGAACAAAGTAAAATAATAGATAATTCTATAAATGCAAATATCCTTGTTTAAGGAATTTTTTGTCTTCGTTAAAGTATTAATGCTTTTATCAGTATAATCATGGTAGTGTATGTATATTATTTTTCTATTTTATTTTCACTTGGCTTATGGAGTCTACATTTTTCCCACACTTCTAAAGATTATATTTATCAGTTGTAGTCTTGTGAGATAGTCTAGCAGTATGTATGTCATTGCTTATTTAAACTAATCATTGTATGTGTGTGTATATATACATAGGTATATATACACATATGTATACATATATATGTATATACATTCATTTTGTTGTATGTTTCCCATTTGCTATTAAGGAAAATACTTTTAGGAATATCTTTGTGTTTGTTACTTCTGGAATATTTATATTATTTTATTAGGTTAGAGTCCTTGAACTGAAATTCAAGTGATCAATGGGTAGGAATATTTTATAGTTTTTCATCGGCATTGTTAAGGGTCTTTCCAGAAACCTTCAATTGTTTACAATATCATTAGTACCTTTTTTGGGAATGCCATGTATCATTATTAGGGATTAAGTTTATTTTTTCTTCTTTTGCTAGTTAGCTAAGTAAAAAATGAATTTAATTTTCATTTCTTCACTAAAAATATATATTTTTATGTATTTTTTTAATCTGTTAGTGTTTTTATTTTTTCTTTAAGGTTTTCATAAATCTTGCATTTTTTTGGGTAAATATATTTCCTACTGTGTTATTTGTCTTTAATGTTTGTGAATAATACTTAAATTTTTTCCTTTTGAGTTCTGCCCGTGTTTTTAGCCTTAAAAATTCAATTCTGTCCTCTGCAGAGTGTTTATAAATCTTTAGCTCGAATTTTTTTTTCATTGTATATTGTTTTACTATGGGTATTTTAGGTTTTAGTCAATATGAATTAACTTGAGTGTTTGAAATGAGATGTTTGTCTGAAATCATTTTCTTGCCAGTTAATAAATACTTATTCTGGTTTTCTTCACTATATGTTTTTTTTTACTCTGATTTGGTTGTGCTTTCTTTGTGATGTGGAAGCTTTTAAGTTTATCAGGACCAGTATTTGTGTCTTGTAAAGGGCTTCTTCTTCTTGTTCAGGTTTAATGCTCTTAAATGCTTTCCCCATCACCGACCTTGATGAATGTTCGTTGAATACTGGGCTATAATTTTTAATATATTTTTGTTTCCTAATCACCTAGATCTTCTAACTCAAGATGGTTCCTTTGTTCATGTCAATGCAATTTTGTGTTAATGCTTCCTAAATATGTCTGATCTCAGATGCATCATGCGGGAACTTCAGAAAACCTAGATTCATTCTTTCTATGCAGCATTTTTTCCAAAAACAGCTATTTAGCTGCCTATTTGTGAGTCGCTTAACATTTGATCAATTAGCCAGAAGATACTGACTGAGAAACAAAGAAAAAGTTTCAACAAAAGTGCATGAACAGATGACAAATCTAGGAAGAAAGGCTTTTTTTTATGTAGCCCACTGACCATTTTTTTCCTGCAATGAAATAGGGATGCTTTCAAAGATGCAGCTCTGCTATTGCACAGAATTATTCTTTACTGTTTGTGGATGGATACAAGCTAGCCATTCAGTGAAGCAATTCTGCTGTTGTCTTAAACACAAAAGAACAATTCAAGGATAACTGACCTTGATACCCCAGTGTTATGTCCTGAACATAAATTTGGTATTTGCGGACCTAGTCTGAAGCATATATTTGAAAAGTAAAGCAGAAAAGCCATGTAACTATAAACTCAGTTATTAATACTCCTCATATCACTAAACATAGTCTATTTGAACACATTCCCAGGATATAAGTAGTGATTTATTTGTTTGGGGCATAGGTATGGAAAGTCCTCCTCCTTCTCACCAAACAATCTCATTTGAGTTCTTCATGTTCAGTAAATTCTAAGCACTGGGGAATACATTTTCCTTCCTATAACTCAATGTGGTTTGCATTAGCCCTTAATAAATATATTATGATATGCTATATACCTCCGTTTGCAGTTTCAGAAATCATTGTGTAGCTTCCTGCCAACCACCTCCAAAATGAACAAATAGGCTATTGCACTCAAGGTGAGTAACTGTGGATCTTTTAAAATTGAATTATTATCCTTTTAAAAAATTAATCATCCTCACTTGCGCACCAACCTAGAAAGAGTACTGACCTCCTCTAAGCTGTTGTGAAGGTTATTCAAAGTGGTGGTAACATTTTCAAGTCATTTTTCGAATGCATTCATTTCTGAACCAACAAGATTCTGTAGCTGCTGAAAAAGAAGCACCACACAGGCTTTACACCAGGCAAATAGAATGAGATCATTAGTTGGATTGCAGATAAAATTACTTAGTTTCTTTTCTGAGTCTCTTGGTAAAGTATCAAGTTCTTTTAGCAAGGTAAGCTTGCCAGTGATGTTTTAGCAGTACAATACTGACATCCAATGGAGAGACAAATAAATTTTATTTTATTTTTTTGGAGAGGCAGAAAAGAGTCATTTCTGCTATTTCTAAGGAATTGATTGTCCACGCTGAAGAATTCATTTCATTTTAACTCATGTAAATTCATGTCTCTGCATTATCCTTTTGAAAACAGTGTTACAATTAACCAGATGTATAAACATGTTAAAAAAATTCTTGGTGTAATCTTTTTTGTTGTGGTTGATTATTGGAAGCTTACTGCAGGCAAATACTTGTTTCTTAGTTCATCAAGCTATCATTACTAAGTAAATACATATCATTCATTATGCATAATAATATTTATGACATAAAAGGAACCTATATAAGATATGTTGTTCATCGACATGAAAACTCATTATTTCCCCCATAATTTGGTAAGGCTGGACTGAATCAGTGTTTGTTTGCTTTTCTAATACTACACAATCAGATGTGTTTTATCAGTTAAAAAATTATAAAAGAGGCATTAGTGCTGGTGTGTTAAATCATGCCCTGTATAAATGGATGTTTCTGGACAGCACTGATGTCAATGGAGATCAGAACCTCCAGCCTGTAGTTTTCCTGTCAACAGATAGCAGTGTGGATGTCGCCAACGGAATAAATGGATTCTTATTCAAAGATCACAGAAGCTTGGGGGCACCTGGGTGGCTCAGGCGGTTAAGCGTCCGACTTCGGCTCAGGTCATGATCTCACAGTTTGTGGGTTCAAGCCCCACGTTGGGCTCTGTGCTGATGGCTAGCTCAGAGCCTGGAGCCTGCTTCAGATTCTGTGTCTCCCTCTCTCTGACCCTCCCCAGATCATGCTATCTCTCTCTCTCAGAAATAAATTTAAAAAAAACATAAAAATTAAAAAAAAAAAGATCACAGAAGCTTGACAGTATAGACTGAGAACTCAAGAACGACACTGAAAAATATTTGACGAGAGCCATGATGAACATCTTTATGTGTGTGCACATGTGTTTTCTTTTTCAGCATAGCTCCTCATTCTTTTGACAATGGACCTTCCCTTTATTATGGCAATCCATATAGTTTGGTGGGAAAATACTTCCCCCAGTGATAGAGATGTGCATGTGAGGCAGGCTTGGCAGTCTGAGGAAACCATCTCCTAGCAGCAATGATTAGTTCAGGGACGAGCACAAGAAGGAGCTATTTTTCCAGACTGCTGGGTTTGCCAACTCTGTAGGACAGGAGAGTTAAAGACCTTGACTCTATATCACTGGGTCCAGTTGTATCTGAAACCAGTTACCGGATTTTTTTTTTTTTTTTTAGTTGTAGGAATTAATCCAACCATTTGCATACCTAAGTTAGTTTAATATAGGTTTATTTATCTTTGCTTACAACAAAAAATGCAGTGAACTATATACATTGATGAGAATTTTGAAATAAATTGTAAATTACTTCTTTATAATTATGGATTAACTCTACCAGAACTTATCTCTATCATCTCACAAAGACTTTCCTTTGAAGACAACATAAAATTTGCTCTCTATTATCCATGCAAAAGAAAAGATGGTATTAATAAAAGGTCAAAAAGTGCTAAATTAGTTGTGAGGATATTTGGGTGGAATCTATTAATGTTCTTACTAATCAATTCAGTCATCTTAAACAAATCACCTCTTACAGTTTTATTTTACTCATATGCTTTATGAAGGAGCTGACTGCCATAACATACATCTAACTTATACTGGATACCTATCCTGGCTGCTATCAGACAATATCCACTGATCTCTGATAGTCTCCTACACAAAGCCAATTGAGAAAAACACAAGAACAAAATAAAGAAATAAAGAATAAAGAAAACGCTAACAAACATTAAATCTAATCCAGAATATATGTATGTATATGCCCTAGGTAATCTGTTTGAATATTCTTTTTTCACAAAACTTTCGACCAAGGAGTTTATTCCTTTTTTCTTATTTTTACCTTTTGCCTTTCATACAATATTTTGAATGCTGTGAAGTTCAATGATGTGAATTTCCTCCCTTTTCCTTATAAATTCTATTGTGGAAAGTTTAATGAAAAATGAAAGAGATCAAGACAGTGGAGGGGCACTGGAGGTTAAGCATCCAGCTCTTGATTTCAGCTCAGGTCATGGTTCAGGAGATGGAGCCCTACAATGGGTCTAGGCTAACAGCCTGCTTGGGATTCTTGTTCCCTCTCTTTCTCTCTCTGCACCTACTCTGCTCTCTCACTCTCTCAAAAGAAATAAATAAACTAAAAAAAAGACAGTGTTGTGGTTTATCTATACCATGGAATACTACATGGCAATGAGAAACAATGAAATCTGGCCATGTGTAGCAACNAATAAAATTTAAAAAAATTTCAATTGACCATTAAAAAAAAAAGACAGTGAAAAAGTGTAAGTGGAGCATTTATTTTTAAAAATGTTTATTTTTGAGAGAGAAAGAGAGAGAGGCAGAACAGACAAGTAAGTGGGGGAGGGACAGACAGAGAGGGAGACGCAGAATCTGAAGCAGGCTCCAGGCTCTGAGCTGTCAGCACAGAGCCCGATGTGGGGACTCAAACTCACAAACCATGAGATCATGACCTGGGCCAAAATCAAGAGCTTGGACGCTTAACCGACTGAGCTACGCAGGTGTGCCAGGGAGCATGTATTCATTAGTGTGGAAAGTCAGATTAACAGCATTTTCCCATTTGTGTATTCAACTAAATTCAGCACATACTTATTGAATCCCTACTGTTCTAAACACTTTGCAAAAGTATTTTTCTACTCTTTTGAAAGAAAACAAAAAGATACTGATGCTGGGTTATTTGAGACAGGAACAGATGAAAAGCATCAAGTGGTTTTAAGCGTAATTTTAGTAAGCACATCCCCCCTGCCCCCATACTGGGTCTTTCTGTCCATGTATTTGAATTGAGCAAGACATGGGTAGAGCAGAGAAAATGCTAAGAGGAACAAGGTGATTTCAGGTTGTTTCTGAGATTTGCCGCCACTTGAAAACCACTGAAAACTCTCAGCATTTGAGGGAGAGCTTCTCCTTTCCCCACCGCACTTACTTTATCTCTTCAGCCTCTCAGGAAACTAGACATTTCTGACTAGTATCTGCTCTCGACAAAGATTTAAGCAGTGGAAAAACTTCTTTTAAAACTTCTAACCAGATTCTTGAGTTAATGAGAAAAAATTGAAAATTGAAACTGTTCACTCAGAATCTGATTAAATGTAAAAATGTATATTTTACTTTACAACTTAGTTACACATAATTCTATGGGACAGCTTAACATGGTGGTGGTGGATATATCCAGAAGGAGATAGAGAGATAAGGAGCCATGTTATCCATAATTGAACTTGGTAAGTAAAATGTTGAAGCTCAGATACAAATTACACAACAGTGACTTAATTTTTTTCTTATAACATACCACTGCCGATCACTAGACACTTAACTAGTCTCTGACTGGGCCCTACATAGTAACTGAGCTAAAATAATAAAATGGGACTAACTAGTGTATTAGAGAGTGGGAAAGGTGATTCTTTTATGACTGTATAAATATTTTTCATCTTGTTTTGCTTTTTGTCACTATTTTATATAACTCTGAATATAGTCCATCCCATTTTTAAGTATTTTTTAATATTTATTCATTTTCGAGAGAAAGAGCAAGAACAGCTGGGGTAGGGACAGAGACAGAGAGAGAGAGAGAGCATCTGAAGTGGACTCTGCACTGACAGCGGAGGGCCCAACATGAGGCTTGAAACCATATGCTGTGAGATTGTGATTTGCGCTGAAGTCAGACGCTTAACGAACTGAGCCACCCAGGCACCTCATCCTAGTTTTTAAAAGGAAGCTCTTTATTTCACCCAAATGATGAATCCATTAAGATTTCACTCTGGAATGTGTGCTATTTTCTTGCTTAATACAAATACAAATATCTCAGGCCAATATTCTGTAGGAACTATATGCTGTATTTGTGCACTGCTATTCCAGGACTAATCATTATTACACTTTGTATTTCTTTGTCACCAAACATTTCCATAGTAATATAAGACTATGCCTTTCACTAATGTTTTCTCAGTCTTAAATTTGTGGACAGAGATTATTAAAGATTACACTGCACTGATTAACATCGAATGGTTAACAATGTATAAAGGTTTACACTGTAATACTGCTAAGAGAATTAAAGTCAGTAGGAGTGGGTTATTAATGCATCAGATAATGCCTTCTAGAGGAAGGAAATAGAGACATGTTCTGGTCACTCTTTCTTCCCCCATTTTAACATACTCCATAAATATTTTATATCTCTAAATGAATATTCCCAAAGACAATTGAGCAATGTACTTCCTTATCAAAGATAAGCATATCTTACATATGAAAATTAATGTTATTACTAGGATCTAATAGTGGTTTTAATAGAAACTCTCTTGAACTACTATCTATTTCCTGGCAGAAAAAAGAGCTGCAAATAAATATTCTAAAATTGAGTAAAATAAGTAAAGCATTTGGCTTATTTACTACATACAGAAGCACATCTTGTGCCCTGTGTGGTTTATTGGAATTTTTATATGGTTTAGGGGCAGTCGGTAGTACCAGATAAACATATTCCAACCTAAAATTATTCAGTCATGCCCTATGAATTGTGAAAGCTTGCTTGTTTAGTCATTGATGTATAAGAGTACATCCCAAATTGCTGTCTGATGATACTCTTAGTCTTACCCAGGGGTATTATCCAGCTCACCTTGGGGAGAAGGAGAATAGTCCCTCTAGCCAAGCACATGCCCTTTTCAGGATTCTTAAATTTTACAAGAGGGTGTCTGCTTCCTCCCAGCACAAGTGCCTACTGAAGCAAACAGCACTGCACTTAACTCCCACAGTAAAGCAAATGTACTCAAGGTCTTTTCCAAGAGTATAATTGACCTGACTGTCTTTCAATAGGATTCAAAAGCTTGGCTAAGATAAATAATAGTCATAAAGGACTGCATAAAAATTATATTATCCATCCACTCATCTAGATATGTATTTTTCAAACACTTTTTTTAGTAGCAGACTACTTTTATGAAATGAGATTTTACATGCAGCTTGATAAATAAAATGGATTAAAAGAAGAGACTACCCCATGGGAGTCTCCTTTGACCAAGGTGAAACTGTGATATCTTCCAAGGAACTCATAGCTCTGCAATGGAAAATTTGAAAACCATTGCTCTATTCGGGCTTGCAAACCTGCATGTCCTTAGAGGCCCTCTTAGGTAAACATAAATGACTCTGTATCTAAGGTACTTAGAAAGTAGTGAGGGATATGTTTTCTGTGTGTGTGTGTGTGTGTGTGTGTGTGTGTGTGTGTGTGTAGAGGATAACTTACAAGACTATAATCTAAGACAATTATTAAATTTCGCTGGGGTACTGCTTCCATTTTAAAAAGAGGAATATTATTACCTAACAGATAAGACTATTGGATAATTAAATGAGATCATGCATATGAAATACTTACCAGAGTTCCTGGCACATAATGAGCACTCAATAGCTGTTACATAGTAATACTTATTTTATAGCTAGAAGAATATATGCCAAGAGGAGAGCTAATGAAAATCATCAATTATGTGTTGGGAATTGATAGCTTTATTTTTCACTTTATAACTCCATTCTTTATTTGCTGAGCTATTGTGAAATAAATTACATACATCATTGCATTTCATCTCTAAGTACTTCTAATGTACATCCCTATAAAAATAACACACACACACATACCTAAGATAACATTACCGTATCTGAAAATAAAGACTTCCCAATGTCATCCGAAACTCGGCCCACTGTCAAATTTTGCTATTTGTCCCCCAATAGCCTTCTACAGTATGTTTGTTCAATAAACAATTTTAAATGAGAAAGAATTTACCGGGTTGCTTACACTATAATCTAAACATTGTTTGGCTATTTCTAAGCAATTAATTTTACACGAGTTGGCTAGTGCAATGGGACAAATGTTAGGCAAATGGGAAGGGCAAGGACAAGACCTGACCTGAACAGTCTGTTACATCTGAGCGGACAGCCAGTGCAGGCTGTTCATGGCAATTGGTATTTTTGCCGTTGGACTCCAGTGTCACAGGAGAGAGTCACGCTATTCATGCTATTCATTTCAGCCAGTGTACAGCAATGAACAATAATACAAACCTGAAAATTGGCAGTATCGAACAGAGAATTCACTACTGTTTCCATAGAAAGAAACTGTTCTGATAAATTATGCAAATCATTTTGCAGCTGGATGATTTTCCCTTCCATTTCATGAAGTTCCAGTGCAGTGGATACGTTCAATTTGTGAACACATTCAAACAAACAGGATACTTCCTACGAGGTTAAAAACAGAGGAGCACAGAAGGCAAAGAAGTTACTTTAAAGCAAAATTACTTTTTAAGAAGTTAGTTTGCTAATATTTTCTGTGTAATTGATTGAATTGAGATTAAACTGAAAAAAATTAAGTATCAGGAAGATACATTAATGCAAAGGAATGAACCTTTAGTCAAGTCAACAGAGTTCAAAATTTAGATGCTCTAAGAGAAAATTGGTACAGCAAAGGGTTAGTTTTTGCTTGTCCAGTGTGAGTGCTCGTACCTTGATTTTTTTAGCTGTTGACATATATTTCCACAATTTATGTTTTGTACTTTGTGAAAGGTTTATAGCAATCAGAGAAAAGTTAATCAAGAATGAAATTGAGCATTTGTTTTTATTCTAGCCTGAGGTTTTCCAAACATACATGCTAGTCAATCAACTGGAGTGAATTCCCCCCAAATTTCTGATCTTTGAAGTCCAGGCTAAATGTGTTAGTCACCTCTTTTCCTCTCCTATCTCCCAATCAGTCTCTCTGTCTCTCTCTGTCTCTCTCACACACACACATGCAGTCATGCTCACACAGTCCTTGCATAATATTTTTTAGAACTAACTTGACAACTTCAAGCATCATCAGTATGATTTATGCTATCACATGAAGCAAGTGATTTATAAAGGGCTTGGGAAGCTGGAATTAAATCAGATATTTTAACCATTCCTTCCAAGTGTCCTTCCTTGTCTTCACTGCTCCATGTTTTCTCATTCTGAACATTCTTTCTGAGTGATCACATTAATTATGTCTCAACTATGTTAGGTTTTCTTACTCAAAGCATATTAGTTCAAGAAATATAATTGAGCACCTCATATATATTAGGCACTTTTCTAGGCACTAGGGTTACGGTAGTAAACAAGACACACACATATTTCTTTACTTCAGTTTGTTTATTTATTTTGAGAAAGAGAGAAAGCATAAGATGAGAAGGGGCAGAGAGAGAGGGAGAGAGAGAATCCCAAGCAGGCTCCGTGCTGACAGTGAGGACCCTGATGTGGGCTCGATCCCATGAACTGTGAGATCATGATCTGAGCCCAAAGCAAGAGTTTGATGTTTAACCAACTGAGGCACCCAGGTGCCCCAACACACAAACATTTCTATCCTTGCGGAGCTTGAGTTCTAGAGGGAGAAGAGAGAAAATAATCAAAATAATCAAGGGAGATATATAATATGCAGTGGAGAAAAATAAAGTCAAGAAGGAAGAAAGGGAGTCCTGGTGAAGTGGGAGTGGGGAGAGGAGTCACAGCTATAAACAGGGCAGATGGAAAGAGGCTCTTATTTTGCCAGAGCCTTGTTATGGGGCTATGTTTACTAGAGGTGGAAAGGGTTTTTTGTTTTTTAAGATTTTATATTTTTAGAGCAGTTTTAGATTTACACAAAATTCAGAGGGAATTTCCCATGTCCCACTTACTGCACACACACATAGCCTCCCCCATTATTTAATATCACTAACAAGAATGGTACATTTTTTTTTTTACCAAGTATGAACTTTCATTGATTCGCCGTTACTACCTACAGTCCATAGTTAGTATTACAGTTGACTTTTGGTGGCGTACATTCCATGGGTTTGAACAAAAATATATAATGACATCTATTTATCATTGTAGTATCATACAGAGTAGTTTCACTGCCCCCAAAGTCCCCTGTGCTCTGCCTCTCCGTCCCCTTCTACCCTCCTAACCCCTGGCAACTAGTGACCTTTTTACTGTTTCCATAGTTTTGCCTTATTTTCAGAATGTCAATTAGTTGAAATTATATAGTATCTATCATTTTTAGATTGATTTCTTTTACTTAGTAATATTTAAGTTTCCTCCGTGCTTTTTTACAATTTTTTAAACATTTATTTATTTTTGAAGGAGAGACAGTCCACTAGCTGGGGAGAGGCATAGAGAGAGAGGGAGACACAGAATCCAAAGCAGGCTCCAGGCTCTGAGCTGTCAGCACAGAGCCCTCCACGCGGCTTAAACTCATGAACTGTGAGATCATGACCTGAGCCGAAGTCTGACTCTTAACCCACTGAGCCACCCAAGGGCTCCTCCTCTGTGCTTTTTTAATGGCTTGCTAGCTTATTTCTTGTTGGCACTGAATGATATTTCATTGTGTGCATGTACTAGCGTATTTGTCCATTTATGGACTAAAGGACATTTTGGTTTCTTCCAAGTTGAATTGAACAAATTATGAATGAACAAAGCTGCTATAAACATCCGTGTGCAAGTATTTGTGTGGATGTAAACTTTCAGCTCCTTTGGGTAAATGCCAAGGAGTGCAATTCCTGCATCATATGGTAACAGTATGTGTGGTTTTGCAAGAAACCATGGAACAGTCTTCCAAAAGAGCTGTACCATTTGGCATACCTACCAGCAATGTGTAGGACTTTCTGCTGCTCCACATCCTTGAGCATTTGGTGTTGTCAGCATTCTGGATTTTGGCCATTTTAATAGGTGTGTAGTGGTATTGTTTTGTTGTTTTAATTTGCAATTCCACAGTCACATATGGTATGAGATACTTCATGCTTATTTGTGTATTTGCTAATATGCTTATTTGCCATCTGTAAGTGAGCTGTCTATTAAGGTCTGTGGCTCATTTTCAATCTAATTGTTTGCTTTCTTATTGTTAAGTTTTAAGAGTTCTTTGTATATTTTGCATAACAGTCCTTTATCAGATGTCTCTTTTGCAAATATTTCCCCAGTTTGTGACTTGTCTTCTCATTCTCTTGACATCATCTTTCACAGACCCAGAAATTTTTAATTTTAATGAAGTCTGGCTTATCAATTATTTCTTTTAGGGATCGTATCTTTGTTATATTTAAAAAGGCATCATGATACCTATGGTCATCTATGCTTTCTCCTATGTTATTTTCTAGGGGTTTTATGGTTTTGAGTTTTATAGTTAGGTCTATGATCCATTTTTGGATTAGTTGGTGGAGGGTGTATGGTCTGTGTCTAAATTCAGTTTTTGTAGGTGGATATACAATTATTCCAGGACCATTTGTTACAGAGACTATCTTTGCTCCATCGTATCACCTCTTCTTTGTCAAAGGTCAACTGCCTATATTTATGAAGGTGTATTTATGAGTTTCAATTCTGTTCCATTGATCTATATATCCATTTTTTCACCAATACCACTCTGTCTTGATTACTATAGCTTTATGGTAAGTCTTGAAATAAGGTAACATCAGTCCTCCAACTTCGTTTTTCTCTGTCAATATTGTGTTGGCTCTCCCAGGTGGTTTATAATGTTTTGTACAAGGTTCAAATGGACTAGACTTGGTGTTGACTTTCACCAATAGGATGAGAAGCCAGTTGATGGTAGCTGAGTTGAGGCCACTTAGGAGGTTACTGCTATATCCAACTCAACTTTGACCGGGGATGCAGCAGTAGATAAGGAGGAAATAATCAGATCCTGAAAATATTTTGAATGTAGAACCAACAGCATATGAATATTAGAGTAAGAGAAGTGTCAAAGTTTTGTCCAAACTTTTTTAAAAAACTGAACATTCTGTCTGGGAAACAATGAGAATGGAATTGTGATTGAGATGTGAAGTGTAAAAGAGTTCAAAAGTAGCAGGTTGCATGTGTGTGTGTGTGTGTGTGTGTACATGTGCATATGTGTGCATGTGTGTATGTTACAGAGAGGAAGAGTCAAAAGGGATGTTGTTTGAAGTGCCTATTAATCATCCAAATGCTTGTAGAGAAAGTTGTAGAGACGTTGTAGAGAAAGTCTTAGCCCGAAGAGATGGGTTTAAGGGTGAGTTCTTGGGTAAAGATATCAATTCAGGAGTATCTCCAACCAGGAGATTGGATGAGATCACTGAGTACAGCTTCTAGGGACTGCTTTTATTCTTGGCTCATGGCCTTACTGCATCTTTATTTTTTTTAATATTTTTATGTTTTATTTATTTCTGAGAGAGAGAGAGTGAGAGAGAGAGAGAGAGCATGAACAGGGGAGGGTCAGGAAGAGAGAGAGACACAGAATCTGAAAGCTCCAGGCTCTAAGCTAGCTGTCAGCACAGAGCCTGATGCGGGGCTCGAACCCATGAACCGTGAGATCATGACCTGAGCGGAAGTTGGATGCTTAACCGACTGAGCCACCCAGGTGCCTCCCTCTTGCATCTTTAAAGCCAGAAATGTCTGTGTCTCTTTCAAGACACAATCTCTTGGTTCTGACATTTGCACCTCCTTCACCATTTAAGTGCCCTTGCAATCACATTGGGCCCATCTAGATAATCCAGAATAATTTCCACATTTAAAGTTAGTTCTGTCGTAGGATTAATTCCAAATGCGAGCTTAATTCCCCCTTGCATGTAGCATAGCAGGGATTAAGGCACTGATTTCTTTGGAGCCATTACTCTGCCTATTCACAGTGTAGTAAATCTAGTGAGCAGGAATAATGGAAGGAGATGAGAGGAAACATATATGAAGAAAGAGGTCATTGGCGAGTGGGCAGCTTGCAATTGTTATTTGGTAATTAGAAGCTCTAGAGGGTGACCATGGGAATGAGCGACCTTTAGTGGAAAAGAGTAGCCTAAAGGTCTGAGAGACTACAATACTGAAACGATCATTTCTCAAAGGTTATTCAAATGCCCCTGACATTATGACATAACCAATTTGAGAGAGAGTCTTAGGGATGGATGAGATAAAATAGTTCATCAGTGAGGAGGAATGACCTGTTATGGTAGATTTTATTATTGTAAGCAAATATTAGGGTTGGCCTGGCTTCGGCCAAAGGAATGTGGAGATAAGAGAAAGTGGGCCAGTTCTGAGCAAAGACTTTAAGAAGCATTACAAGTTTGAGGAAAATCAAAGTCAGTGTTAGAGCTTCATGGGAATCAAGATTTACAGAGGGGGATTTGCTAATGATTGCCCATTGCACAGTTCCACAGTGTGATGGCAAGATTTCTGCTTTGATTTCTTTCCTATTTTCAGCTCTTTATTTCTCACTGTCTAGTGTGCACCTCAATATGATGAGCCCAGGTATCTCAAGCTCAAATTAGCTGAGACCGAATTAATTATTTCCCCCATAAACATGTTTCTCTTCTTAGAATGTCTTTCATTTCTCCCAAGCTGGAGACCTGAGACATTTTTGATTCCCCTCCCCTTTGCTTCTCACATTCAGCGGATGTCCACGTTCTGTCCATTATACTTTCAAGGTATTTCTCAAACGGGTCCCTCCTTTTCTGTCCTCATAACTGCTGACCTAGTATTCTCTTTTTATTTCTTAATGAGATATTAAGTGAATTTTTGAAAATGCCTTTATGTCTTTAGTCTCATCTCCAATTAGCTAGCTTATCTAGTGAGAGAATATGAATTCTGGTCTCAAATATTTGTAAGTTTGCATCCTGGCTTTGAGACTTACAGTGGGACAAGAGGAAAGATAATTGAAGCTTTATGATTTTAAACTTTCCTCACCTGTCAAAATGGGACACAATAAAATTACCTACTGGACAAGGTTGTTCCTAGAGTTAAATGAAATAGTACATAGGTAATTGAAAGTGCTAAATGAAGTCCAATTAATGTAACTTTCCTTCTTCATCCTATAGTTCTAGAATAATATTTCTATAATGTGAATGTGATTGTGTTATTCTACTGTGAAAAAAAAAATCTCAAATAGAGTCTCCCTAAGTATAGAATGGAAAAGAAATCTCTAGCATGGCATAAAAGGAGTTCAATTATCTGGTCCTCTGACATATTTTTCTTTTTCATCCTTGACCACAGCTGGTGGCCTTAAATTATAAAAATTCCACTGGCACTAAACCCCCTCCTGGTTAAATTTCTAAGTAGTGGAGCATCCTGGAAATGGGCTAAGGCAGGAACTGCTAGTTGCTCACCAAAATTCCATTTTCTTTCTCATTGTAGCAGAAACTTGCTGCTGTAATCACTATCTGTGTTATCTCACTCCTTATATTCTTTTTGTTTCAATCTTTTGCATTGTGATGGGGTCAGCTCGGAGTGCTGGGTCGAATTTGTATAGAATTTATATAGAAATGATATATACCATTTCCATGCCTGGCCCTTAAAGTCTTACATAATCCTCCATGCTCACACTCTCTTCCTTCACATGTAGGCCAGATGCAGACGGTACGGTGGGAGACTTTGAGCCTCTAAGGAATGGCAGGGACTTGAGATGGCAGAAGTTTGGATCCATGAATGATTACATGAAGCAGTCTTCCCCCCTGCAAACTACACTGGATGTAATATAAACAAAAAAGAAGATTTTTGGGGTGTGATATGCGATGGATGTTTTATTGTTGATTCTAATAACTGTTAGCCTACCAGACCATCACAAATTTTGAGTGGGTGGGGTAGGGAGTGCTGCTGTAAGAAACCCTAAATTATGTGTCAGCAAATGTAATGGGATGACAGGTGAGGTTCACCCTTTATTACGGCAAAAAATTTTGGTAAGAATGTGACTTATGATAACTAGAAAGGCAGACCGCAAGCCTACCAATACTATCTCTATCAAAAGAGCTAACAAACAAAGCAGTATATATGAGTATTGGTTGCTATTGGATGAGGTCGGTTAGGTTTGGCAAGAAAGAGAACTCAGAAAAGAGTGGGCCCATTTGTTAGCAAAAAAGCAACAGGAGGAATTTGGAGGCCTTTCTAAAGTGGAAAAGCCAATTGATTCTGAACTCCAAATGGTAAGAGACATAAAAGATGAGACTGAAAAAAGTCTTTGAGCACTAAAAACCCAGTGAGACTTTTCAGTTGAAGTGAGTACTCAGTCCTATAGACCAAAAAAATTAAAGGTATCTTCCCACTATTGTTCACCTGGTGTGAAGTTACCGCATTGAGCTGAGAGGTAGGGTTTAAGGGTGAGCAGCACAGAAATAAAACAAGGTGTAGGAAAGTACTCTGAGTGTGGTTACTGGTGTAGAAAAGTTAACTAGACACAAATCAATCAGAAGCCTCCTGTTAAGTTCTTGAAGGTCTGATATCGTTAAAAAAAAAAAAAGCCTTTGAATGTTCAAACTATTAAACAAATTTCAGGCCACCAAGCCTACTACAAGAGGAAATGAACTGTGAAAGCTGCGAACTCCCAAACGATGGCATTTTTTTTCCAGTGGAAAATGATGGAAAATGAAAAACTTTCGAATAGTGTGAGTCAGGCCACACAGAGAACAATGGAAAATGAAGAGTTCCTTCAAGAAGATGGAAACAGGGTTGAGTTTAGGAACCTCTACCAAGCACCAGCCAAAGAATCTTTATTCACCATGTTGGCCCAACAGGATTTCAGAGTTTCTGCAGTCAAATAACTGTTCTTATTCTTCTTCTCTTCAAATGGACATAATTATTGTAATTTTTCTGTCCCTTTCTATACTGTATATATAGAAATATATATATTAAATGGCATCCAAACAAGCAGAATTTGCACTTGCAGACTGCACATCTCCTGCAGATTCTAGACTCTGAGCTTGAGACAGTGACTAGATGCAAGTTTGGCTGCGTCCTTTTGGGGAGATGACAAGGGCATTCTATGTGTGGAGATCAAAAGATATATTAAGAACACAAGAGTGTCGGGGTGCCTGGGTGGCTTAGTCGGTTAAGAGTCCGACTTTCGCTTAGGTCATGATCTCGCAGTTCGTGGGTTCCGGTCCCGCGTCGGGCTCTGTGTTGACTGCCAGCTCAGAGCCTGGAGCCTATTTCAGAGTCTGTGTCTCCCTCTCTCTCTGACCCTCCCCTGCTCACGCTGTCTCTCTCTCTCTCTCTCTCTCCTAGAAATAAATAAAAATATTAAAAAAAAAAAAGAACACAAGTGTGTCAAAGACTGGCTAGTTGTTCACAAATATTTATTTTATTTGGCAAACAGCTAGACATTACTTCCTAGTCTTTTCATAGGCGGAGCTATATGATTAATTACTGCTCACAGGACTGTGTGTGGAAAGGATGTCCACCATTTGCAGGTCTGATCCCTCACATGATTCTCTTTCCCTTTGTCTTCTCCTCACTGCTGAGGATCAGGCAGAAGCTTTAAGGTCTGCCTGGATATGGTCTGAGAATGACGCAGGACAAAGCTGATCCTTGAATGAAGGCGTGCAGTAAAACATCCTTGACAATCCTCATTGTACGGTGATGTAAGCAAGAAGCCACCATTTCTGTGAAAGTCATTGAGGATTTTTTTTTCTCCTCCATAGAAGTTAGCCTCCCCTACCTAGCAGACTTGAATTCCAGAAGACAACTAGAGCGTAGTTCCTAGCTTCCCTTAGAGTTAATTGTGGCCTTATGGCTGAATGAGTTCTAGCAAATGGAATATGAATAGATGTGTGGTGTGCCATTTCTGGGCTGGCAGAGATGACCCTCTGAGATCTCTTGTTCTGTCTTTGGGAGGAGGCAGAAAGCAGTCATGCCTTAGGAAAGCAACAGAGACCATAAAGGATGGAGCCTGGGTTTCTGAATGACTGCATGGAGAAAAGCCACGTATCAACCAGGAACATCTGTTTTGCGTGAATGACAGGTAACTTTTGTTTTTGCTTATATACGTCTGATATCTTTTTGTAATAGCATTTAGGATTTACCATAAATAATCAATGGGTCATATTTCTTTATATCTTCATTGCTTGCACATTACTTAGTCAGTTTGGGATAACTTTCCCTGACCTCACTTGAAAACTTCTATTCAGCCTTCAAAACTCATTTCAAATCTCAATTCTTCTCTAAACTTTTCTGAATTCTCTGGGCAGTTATTTATTCTGTTCAACAAGGAAATCAAGAATTTTATATAAATATCTGTTGTGTTTATATTATTCAATTATAATTATTGATTTGTACCTCAATCTTCCTTTTCTGACAATTATTAAGGGTAGGAGTTTATATTTTTCTGTTTCTACCCTGCCTCACATAGAGTAGAAGATATGTGGTTTCCAAATGAACAAAATATCATTTCTATTTGAGATATTTTGTCATCTTGGTAGTCAAAATTACTAACATGCTTCATGAATATTTAATATATATTGAATTAGTATCAAACTAAGAAATACAGTTTTAAAAATTTTTTTAAACATTTAATCATTTTTTGATAGAGACAGAGCAAAACCAGGGGAAGGGCAGAGAGAGAGAGAGAGAGAGAGAGAGAGAGAGGAGACACAGAATCTGAAACAGGCTCTAGGCTCTGAGCTGTCAGCACAGAGTCCAATACGGGGCTTGAACTCACAAACCATGAGATCATGACCTGAGCAGACGTCAGATGCTTAACTGACTGAGCCACTCAGGTACCCCAAGAAATACAGTTTAAAAGTAAACCTCATTGAAACAAAGTAGGCTTTGGAACAAATAAAGCAAATTATCTATGTCAGTTTCAGTATATTAAAATCCTAATAATGCCATGACCTGATGGAAGAGAATAGAGAATGCTTTAAGAGATTTTTCTTCCCATTCACCTCAGGTTAAGAAGGGATTTTAATTATTCCTACACTAATTTATTATCCCCAAAGCTGGTGAGCTGAGTGTTCTATCTGCACTCAGGGAGAGTAAAGTTTTGGAAAGTCCTGAGGCATATGCCATGCTTGGGTTGTTCAAATTCTGTCAATCTAGACTTTTGCAGTTTCTCATCTCTTTCTTCAATGTCTTTTATGACTGAGTAGAAATCTTTTTTTTCATCAAATAAATTCCAAATGTGAGAGAAAGCCATTTTGGAAAAAGGTAATTATATTTCATTTCAGATTCAATATAAACAAAGGAAAACAACTTATATGCAAAGCTCAATTTCCATTTGATTGGTTCACAAGTGAACCAATTGCTTAAAAGTGAAGAATGACTTCACTTTTATGATTTCTAAGAGTTTCCTCCTTGGAAATTTACCTTAATAGTAAAAAAAAATTACTCTCAAGGAGATGAATCAGATGCACTTGCAGTGACGGAATTCTTAAAAAGTTTTGTTTTCATTATAGCACATTGTATAAATGTAGTGGCAGGGCCATAGTTTAAAGGAAATAGCACATTTGCTCCAAATAGAAAACAACCTCAGAAAAAAATGTTGTCGTCAGATCAATTCTGCTTATATACAAGAATTTATTTCTGGATATGATGAGGATTGATCACCAAAAAGCAACCAAGACAGACTAAAATGCCACAGGCCTAATAATTAGGGCTCTTGTTTTACTGTGTTCATCTTTTTCTGTGTATACATACTTCCTTAAAACATGGAATAAAGCTCTTATTTAGCATTCTCTTCTAGACTACCTTTATGTGACAGCTCCAGACTTTTTACGTATTTGTAAAAATGAAGAATAGATATCTAACACTATTTAGATTAAGTTGCCTCTATTCTTTGTACCTATGATTAACTTCTTAAAAGATGTAACTATTGAATTTCACATGGTATTTTGAAATGTCACCATTCAAAGCAAAAATTAGCTTAAAGGGAGATTAGCAGAGTCATATCTTATTAGAATAAATAATGAGACATACGTCTAGAATTACAATTTCCCAGGATATACTATTGCCTATTGTAAGTTATTGAATATGTAGAGAATTTAAGAACTTAAGTGAAAAAGAGCATAATACTTGGCACTAAAGCCATCTGATGTTCATAAATGAGAAGGCTTTTCTTTCTCTTTCTCCTTTTTCTTAAAAAAATTACCAAACAATTAGAAAGAACTGACCACGCTTGGTTATTTTATATTTGTTCCCACACAAAATCCTTTTGGTATGGGCAATCTATGCAATGATGCACAAATGTAGAGGATAAAAGATAGCAATGGAAGAGCCATAAGGTTATTATTATTATTATTTAGAATGTGAAAGTGGCTATAAAATCTAATAGGACAGAAATCACAGTAATACTTTCATTGAACATAAGGGCACACTATTTCTGGCTTAAAGGGGTCAATGCACTATCTAGGTTTTGAGGAATATCCTCTATACTTGTACCAAGGAAAATAGAAGAGAGTTGGTTTGTTTCTCTACTTGCAAGAGGAAAGGCAAAGAATCATTATGAATTTTCTGACACAAGATAAGAATCTGGATGGGTAAAATTTGGCACAAAATTTCTTAGTGTATAATTCACATTGTTTTTACCTTAATAATTGTTGTACTCAAGTTTTCAAAATGTTTTAACTCATGATCTTTTCTATCACAATAATTCTAGGCTTCCCCCTCTTCACTCTATCAGTTGTTATTATGAAATAGGCACTAGGAGCTAGACACTTAACAATTCTTAAACTCAACTCTATTTCCACCTACCACCCTCCCCACACCCTGCAAAGATGTCCACCTGCAACTTGCCTATGTTCCCTTAGTGTATAGCATCACCTTTTGCTCAGAAACTCAAGCCAAGCTCCAAGGAGGAGCTTAGTCCTCCTGTTGTTATTTATCTTTGTTTTAGCTCAGCCAGTCACTCGTAAAGCCCTCTGTATCTCCTAAATCTCTCTCACACAGACTCCCTCTGTCCTATTCTCACTGTCAAAGATTATGACAGGCTCTTGTTATCTCTCTTCTAAGGCTAGCTTCCAAACAGGGCTTCCTATGCCTACTCTCTCTCTTTTCTAATTTTTACCTCTTTCTTTTCCTCAAACTTGTGTTTTTAAAACATATTTAATCTTGTCTGTATTCTGACTGAAAAACTCTATTCATCCTTATTATATGTGTGATAACTAAACATTTCTTCACTTGGGTTATGAGATCCTTATGAGGTAGCTCCACATCACCTTTCTTATGCCACTCCCTACTATCGCCTTATGATCCAGCCTGGAATGGGATCACCACTGTCCCCAGGACATACCATCCTCATCCATAAACTTGGTGCTCTCCTTCCTAGAATGAGACATTACAGAGGCCATATAGTTCAGTATTGAGAGTCATGGATTTTGGAATCAATTTAAACAGGTCTTGAGTCTCTGCTCTGCAATTTACTATCCATGAGGTCTAGCAAGTCACCTAAAATTACTAAGCCCAGGCTCTGGTTTCTCATCTATAAAACAGGAATAATAATATCTACTTCTCATGGTTGACGTGAAGATTGTATCCACTTACTTATATAAAGTGCTTAGCACAATGACTAGAAAATAACAAATGCCCAGTAAATAGTAGTTATTTTTCCATTGCTGCATCTGCTGCTATTACTAATATGCCTATCAGGGCAGTTCTTTTTTTTTTTTTTCCTTTACTTGCTAACACACTTTTTGAAATTCTCAGTGACACCTTTTTCCCCCCTGAAAATGTGCTTGATTATTAGAAATAACTAAAAAATATTTTTTAAATTTAATTCTTATAAAATGAGTGATCAAGTTTATAATACTATTCTGGTCAAAAGATGTGATTGATTATAAAATAATGTTCTATTATTCCAGTTTGGGTGACTGATCTTGAAAATGGTTTCAACAGATGAATTAAAAAATGCTTGGAGAAATACCAGCATCATAAATAGTTGTACGGTTAGGATGACCATGTAATTATCTAATTACTTTTCAGAATGAAAGGGGCATTAATGATCGTCATGCTGAGACTAGAGAAATAAACAAGGATAGTCTCCCCCCAAAGTGACCTCCCCCTAAAGTTAATCCAATGGATTTTTCCCTGAGGGAGATGCAGTTTTGGGTTGTAGAAAATTGAACACCAAGCATCAAATATATAAATGCTATATAAACATCAAATAACCTATTACTTAACATGAAAACCCCACCAAAATCAGTCATTGTCCTTTGGATAAAACAATATTTTCCTTTGCTAGATTTTGTGATATATGTGACATAGGTAAACAAAACCCATTAAAACGGTAGTTTCCAGTTTGTCAATTCCTTGATAATTTAATTTTGATGAAGGGGAAGAGTAGCTTGGATAATTTCTTAAATGCGTTAATGACAAAGTAGCCCGTATGTAAGTTACAATAGGCTCAGCTGCCTGTAAGATTCTTTGGGCAACTGAGACAATAGAGAAATGTGGGGATTTTCTTTAATATGTGCATGATGACAGGAAGACACCTGTTAAGTTAAAGGTGTTACCAAGTGTTCTTTGAAAGAAATGAAATGATGGGCATGAAAATACTAAATAAGCATAGTGTTGAAAGGTTGTCATCACCACCAAGGATATCCCGAAGAAGATTCCTCTTTTCTCTCTGACATCTAGTGCCTTATGCCGTTCACAGCTTTTTCCAATAAAGGCGACAGGAAGATTGTTTCCCCAGTTTGCTTAGCTGGTAATCAGTAATCTTCACTTCAACAGGGATACGAAATGCAAGGAAAGTGCTTTATCTGCTAAAGGAACACATTTCTGAGAGTATTTACCTGCTGAGAATCTCACATGCATTTTAATAAGTTGGGACTCTAAATCTTCTACATTTAAAAAAATTATTATCACTGGCTTTATTGCATGCCCATTAGGTGCTTACTATGTATAGAATACTTTACTAAGCACTAACATTATAAAAGTTTGTAAAGCAGAATTTCTGCTGGCAAGGTATCTGATGGTGGCTTTGCTGCTGTGTAATAGCACATTTCTCAGCCATTAGGAACAGCTTCACAGGGGAAAGGTGCAGTCTGTGTTGCCAGAGTTAAATAGACTAACTCAGGGTTTGTATTTGTAGTCTTGTTTTCTTATACCCTTTTTTTTTGCTTTTACTAAATCCTGATCTTTCGCTTCTATTTCTCAGCTGCAATCTAGGACCTTTGGCGTGTGTCACTTTGTAACTTTGTCCTCACATCTTGAACTAGCATAGTCTCATGAGCACACTGTCCGAAGGTTTGGGTCTTTGTGCCCCCAAATGTACCTCTGGCATCTACTTAGAATCTACTTGAGGAGGAGGCTGACAATTACAGAAAGGCAATAGTACTTAGAACCATAGATGAGCACAAAAATAAACTTGTCACAAATATTTGCAAATATACATAAAATCTGGATAAATATGATAAATTCATTCAAAAACATGTATGGAACATGTACAACACATCCAGCATTATTGAAAATGTTGCGACTAGAACAATCAAAAGAACAATAAAGTTCTTGTTCTCATACTGCTTATATTCTAATGTACTTATAGAAAATGGAGAGTGTAGTGTATGTATCATATAATATGCAAATTGTGATAAGTAGTTTATAGAAAAATAAAGCAGAACAAGGAGGCTAGAGTATGACTAGTAGTACTGTTTTTTTTATAGGGTAGACACAAAAATCATTCTGATAAGGTTTTATCTGTACCGATTCATGAAGGAAATGGAGGAATTGAGGATAGGTGGGAGAAAATTGTAACTTCAAAGACCCTAAGTCAAGAGTGTTTTTGATGTTATCAAAGAATAGCAAGTGAGATTAGAGTTCAATGAATAGTAAGGAGAGTATAAAGGTTAGAGTCTGATCGTGGAAGACCTTTTAGGGCACGTTGAGGATTTTGCACTTTGTTGTATGTGTCACTGAGAGTTCACAGCATATGAGTAACATGGTGCGATTTCCATTTTAAAGCGTATACTGGCTTTACGTGGTACAGGACATAAGAAGAACAAAGTTGAAGCCCAGAATATTAGTCCTGAGGCTACTGGAATATAAAATGTGAGAGATGATAGGGCTTGGATTAGGTGGAAATGATAAATATGATGAGCAGCTTTGAAACTTGGAAATATTTCACAGGTAGAATTAACAGGATTTGCAGATGTATGGGTTGTGAATAATAAGAATGAAAATTAAGATTGGTTTTAAGTATTTGGACCTGAAAAATTGATAAAAATGAGGTTGCCACTTATTAAGAGAGAAAGGACTACAGAAAACACAGGTGTGTGTGTGTGTGTGCGCGCGCGTGCGCATGCACGCACATGCTAATCATTTCACAATATATGTAAATCAAACCATCATGCTGTACACCTTAGACTTATATAGTGATGTGTATCAGTTAGGTCTTAATAAAACTGGGAAAAAAGCGTATGCTTTCAGATATATTGAGTTTGGGATTCTAAATAGACAAATCATGGTTTGAATAGAAGTGGGGTATGTTAAGTGGCAGTTCACACGAAAGTTCAGTGCAAGAGTATAAATTTGGGAGTCGGCAACAACTAGATGAAATTTAAAGCCCCGAATGTGAATGCTATCACCCTGGAATGAGTAGAGATGAAGAGATTTAAGCCCTGTGCTCGGGAGCATTCTAAGATCAAGAAAATGAGAAGATTGGATATAGCAGGAATGAGATTCAGAAGAAGTGGCTGGAGAACTGGGCATAAGAAACAAGAGATAGTAGTATCCTGTGGCAAAATGAAGAACATTTTTCAAGAAGGAAGGAGGGATCACCTGTATCAAAGTGCTATTAGCTGTGGCAATGACCATTAGACGTGGCAACATGGAGGTATGTGACAAGGGCAGTTGCAGGGGTGTGGCCAAGAAAAGGCTCAACTGAGCGGATTCAGCAGTGTCCTACGGTAGACTGAGAGTTGATTCCAAGCATGGACCATGTAAACACTGTCTCAGATTTATTGAGTGCTTAATGTATCTAAGTATTTCTCTAAGGACTTTATATCCATTATCTTTCTATAAGAAAGTTATGAAGATTACCCACAGTTTATAGATAGGAAACTTCAAGTTAACAGAAAAGCTAAGTGACTTGAATAATAACACATAGTAAGTAGTGGAGCCAAGATTTGTAACCCAAAAAGTGTGGATCCAGATATCTGGCTTTTAATCCGTATGTGATATCACAACAATCAGTTCCAAAATTTCCTAATGCTAAGACCACAACAATTAAATGTGCCATTTCATAAGAAGAATAATTTTGAAAATGATACATTCTAGTCTAGATGAAGGCATTAACATTTAACATCTTACAGCGTCCTGCCTTCTCCTTTTGAAAGTAAAACAGTAAAACATTTCCAAGTTAGATTAATTAGGGAAGAGGACCAGAAAATAGACAGAGAATATTTATTAAATGATTACTATATACTATGAACAGTAGGTACTAAACAACATGGCAAAGTCATTGTTCTCCCTAAGATTATAGTCTACTAAAAATGGAACCAATTAACAGTTATAAAACAATGTGATATTTTGATGAATATGGTAGAAAGGCAGGCACAGACACACTGGAAACACCAAGCAAGGGGTCTAATCTGATGCAGAACCCAAGCATCGCTTAAGTTGAGATATGCAGAATATGTGGATTATTAGGTATATACTCAGTAAAACTCTCAAGGGGTAGCCTTATAAAGGTATGTATAGACTGGGCACAGCAAACTGTGGCTATGGGCCAAATCTATCTCCTTACCCCTTTTTGGTAAAAAAAAAAACTGTTTTATTGGAACATAACCATAAATAATTTAGTTATGGCTACTTTCTCACTGTAGTGGCAGAGCTTAGTGGCCATATTATCTGCACAACAGAAAATGTTCATTATTTAGCTTTTTTGTAGAAATATTTGCCAATACATGGTACAGATGATGATAACTCTACATATCATGAGAACAAATGTTTTTAAGGTACATTTGTAAAGATTTGTCATTTGCTTGATAAAATATTTAAAATATTTTAAAACTAGTTTTTCAAACTAAAATATATGAAAAAATATTAAAAAGTCCAGAAACACTAGCCCAGTTTTTACGAGGCAACCATTGACTAGTGCTTATTTGCTGTGGTCCCCTTAAGGTGGGGCATAAGCTCTCTGGATCATTACAGTCCCTATCACTTTTCATTTGTCTTACACCTTGCTCCTTGTCATTCTCTCGTGTTACCTCTCTGAGCTTTCTAGAAACTTGAGTTTTGATACTTGGGAAGTGAATCTAGGATGAAGTGTGTCTTTCTAAGCAAAGACTGGTACAGACAATCAATGGAAGTTCAAAGATTAAAATATAAGCCAATGGCAGACGTCTGGACACATGTAAATGAATCGTTTTTGAAAATATATTTTAACAAGTTAGGCCCTCATCCATTTTTTTCTGTCTCAGAGAATTACAGAGACCAAGATTAAAGCTTCTTGCCCAAGAACAAAGGAAACTCAGTAGTACCCTAGGAAAGAAAGAGCGAAAAAACATTTTATTGGACCCCAAATTTTATGGAAAGAGAAAAACATTGTGCCAGTGAAAGATCGATATAGAAAGGAAGCAAGAACACGTCTAGACCTAGGTTCACTTGAATGACGATTGTACTTCTCATGGCCAGGACTGTCTTTGTAATTTTACCATTGTCTATTACATTGTTTCTCTGTTTCCTTGCAATTACCTCAGAACAAGAAGCGTAGGCAAGGGACAAGGAAATAGCATTGCTTTCCGCAATGGACCTAGAGAAAGTGTCCAGCTGGGAGAAGAATGGCTGCAGAGAAGGAAGCAGGAAGGCGTGGGCTAAATAAAGGGGGTGGGAGGGGTCCCCATGAGATTTGAATCATGGTAGGAGGCTCTGCAGGGCATTATACATGGTCAACAATAAGAATAATATCTTGCTGACTCCAAGCCTTAGCAGGACTCCTTGGATTCCCTTCTGTGTAGGTAGAGAGGTCCCAGAGTGTGGGCTGAGAGTTAAATGATCCCAGCTGCGAAGATTATAGAGCAGCAGGACATTGTTCTTATATTTCATGAAGCCAAATGTTTGGCATTTCAATTGGATCATCTGAAGGTTAGCAGAAAATCCAGTTCTTCCCTCACATGTAATGCAAAAAATAGTCTCTGCTATCTCTAAATTGTAATTTCAAGTAATGGATTAAGACATAAGTTTGTTCAGAGCCTGGAATCAGGAATTCATTTTCTTTTAGAAAATGTAAATAATGGCTAATGGGAGAGGAAAGGGAAAATACAGAAGTCAAGTTCTATTTCGTTAAACTCAAAATAAGTCTCTGTGTAAACTTTTCAGAATTGCTCTATTCCTTGTGACCTAGCTAAAGTGTTAGCAAAGATTTACTTGAGAGCTCTCAAGAAGACGTAGTTACTCTTTCTTTGTGAAAGAATTTTTAGGATGCTCTATGAGTCTTTCTGATTTCCTGCCTTTCTGTTCCCTTCTTTTGTTCTGTCTTCTCATCTTTTTCTTATCCTTTTTATCTCTGTGCTTAAGAAAGTCGACTCTGGTAAAGCGGGTAATTTGGCAACTTAGGCGGTAGAACAAGAAGTTCATGAGAAAAGAAAACTTTCTAGTTTTTTTCTCTTCATCTTGTCTGTTGTATTAGGTTGAACCTTAAAAAAGTGCCAATACTGAGTGCTTTTGACTTACAAAATAGGCAAAGTCATAGTGGGTCATGAACCCACTGCAGAGTTCATCATGTCACCCTTCTATCCAAGACACTTTCAACCGCTTCCCATTGCTGACAATGTGATGTTCTGGCTCCATAACTTGGATGTTCAGGGGGTTTTACCGTCTGGGTACCACATTTTCTACCACAGGTTCCCTCAGCCAGTCAAGTCAACCCAACTCAAGACTCTCTTTCTTCAGAAGACTTAACAGCTCAGTGCAGCAACCAAGTATCTGTCCTTCCCCTAACAACTATGACTGTTATGTACACACAGCCTGGTGTATAATGTGTAAGTAAATGTGGCCGGAGATTTGGACATTATAGTGCTCTGTAAAATGTTATTCTAACCCAAAGCAAATTGAAATTTACTTATTAACAGGACACATGCCTTAGGCACTTATGTACCTTTCCATCTATTCTAATATCTTAGAACTCAGTTGGTATTTGATTACTACTTAAAAAAATTTTTTTGGAGATTTTTTTCTTGGTAGCACTTGTATGTCTAGGACTGAGAATTCTGAGGATTTGAAAAGTGTGGAAGGTATGAATTCTGAGGTTTCTCTTGCTAATTTATGCCTTTTGTATACTTTAGGAGAAGATTATTTAAAGCTCCTCTACTTTGTTAGAATCTGGATTCCAAATTTAAACGTTTAGTTGTTTTCCTTCAGTCATCTTAAATTCGAGGAAATTGTGGTCAAAGGTGTCAGAAGCCAAAGCACAGTTGTAAGAGCATCTCAGCCAGTGAACCGGCAAACGAACCCCTTCGCAAAAAGTATGCAAAGTGTCTAAAAGAAGAAAATTCAACCACCCCTCACACAGATACTAAGCTCAGGCCAAAGGCAATCAGTGGGAAAGTTAATTTTAGGCTTCCTACTGAATGATTTTTCCGCACGTGACAGCCGGGCTGATCCAAGGGATGTAGGGCTGCCGTGTGGCAGGTGGGGACCGCTGTGGAGCTGGCAGAGGTCCCAGCGTGTGACTGGCAGGGACTGTCTGTGGCAGCTGGGAGCACCAGGAGGCGACTGCTGTGAGGCGGGGGGGGGGGTTGGCAGGAAGACGCTCCTGCATCTGGCAGGGGAGGCGGTGTCGGTAACCTGGCTGCAGCCGCTGTCAGCAATTCAAACCAGGCATCCACCCTGCTTCGCGTTCTCTGAGAAATTAACGCTCCATCCCGCCCCATTCTAAAAATAGTCAGCCGGCCACGTGAATTGGCGAGATGGAACATGACCTGTTTGTGTAGAATGACCTTCTCCATGAATACCCACTACTGGTTATTTTGTTGCTACTTTGTTTCCTTCAATGGAAGCTACAAGCAGCAGCAGCATAAAAACATTTGAACCAATACAGATTCATATCCATCCTTGCAGATGCCTAATTGAAAGTTAAATCTTGCCCAGAAATAAGCTAGGGAAGCATCTGGGTTTTTTAACCAAAGTTAGAGACAGGAATGCTCAAAGGTACCTTTCATTTTTATAGAAACAAAGTTGTAATCTAATATTAAAGAAAGGTCACCTTTGCTGGCAATCTACATTTGTGCTTTGCAATTGTTTTAATCCAAAGTGCATCCAAATGAAAGAACATTAGGACAGCCAAGGTTAGTACTGGGCGGCCCTGGAAGACACACACACACACACACACACACACTCACTCACTCACTCCTGAATGGACCCAATTGATTTACAAAATGATGTTATGTGAGGACAGAAGATTAAAATCAGTAGTACTGTTTAAAGACTGAACAACAGCATACTTTAAGAATTCTTTGCCTTTATTGTGCTTGCTACTAACACCTACGTGAAATTAATTTTAGCATTTATATATAGCGATACGTGTGGGTTAGTAACCCTTATGCTGGGGGTTATGACTCTAAAAAAACTGGAAAACAGTCCAAAGGCTTTAAGGAAATGAAAATTATTAACCTGAAGATTGGCAGCAGCCCTGTTTTGAAAAGGATAATCTTCCCTCTCCTCACAAAATTTTGAGCTATCTCTATTTTGGAAACTTTTGACTCCATTTTTACCAGCAGGCATCTCCTGGTATAGTTTAATGGTGAGAAACAAAGGTTTTGGTGTGTGCATATGATGGGTAGAGGTTAAGGGGACATTTTTTTCAGAAAAGAGCCTCTTTCGCATTCCTGGCTTTGCTAGCAATTGGAGTCATTTTGAAAAAGTCACCTGTTTGTGTTTCAATTTATTTCCCAAAAGAAAGGTAGTTAATCTAATGTAATATCCCACTATTATAGTCTTAAGAATTGATAATATCCAAAAATTATAATTTTCAGATTGTTGTGAGTTTCTTAAAACTAGAAATTTTATAGATTAAATAGCATGCTTTTTCTAACACTCTTCACACCACCCAGTAAATGATATATACCTAGAGGCTTTCCACTGCTTAAACTTAATCTAGCATTTTTATTAGTGTCACTTACATCACTGAGTATATGAATTTACTTATTTTAGTTTGTATATACCAATTCTTCCTGTAGATGATAGAAGGATATTGCCAACAAAATGAAAACATTTCCCAGATGTTTACTGCTAATAGTAATTTTTGTTAATGCCATTTTTTTTTCTTCTGTGTCTAAGGAAGTCCTAAGTAATAATCACTGGTGAATGTTACTTTGTAATATTACGGGATATTTTTCCCCTTCTAACTATAAAGATAGCAGCTTCCCAACATGATTACCTTGGAGAAAGAAATTGCTCTCTGACACTAGGTTGTATTTATGAAACAATTCTCTGTGTATATTTTTAGACACATAAATTACAAAAATAAAACATCCATTGTTTGTATTTTGATTATGTAGACTCTCATGAGTCTACTTTTTGTACAAAATATAGGGAAAACTTTTTATTTGAACTCAGCTGGAATCTGGATCACAAAGGACTCCATGACTGCCAGGAGCTCATAACTTGGAGCAGGGTGTCCTGGTCTGGAAGCCCTGATCACCTTCTTATCAGTGTATACTTCTGAGAATTCTTTTTTAAAATAATTTTTTAACAATTATTTTTGAGAGAAAGAGCGAGTGAGCAGGGGAAGAGCAGAGAGAGAGGGAGACACAGAATCTGAAGCAGGCTCCAGGTCAACACAGAGCCCAACATGGGGCTCAAACTCGGGAGCAGTGAAATCATGATCTGAACAGAAGTCAGACGCACAACCCACTGAGGCACCCAGGTGTCCCTGCTTCTGAGAATTCTTAACTTCATCTAAGACACGCTCCTTCATTGACAAAATGGAGGCAATAATAGAAGGCCTACTACAGGGTTGCTGTGAGGGTTCAACGTTAATTTATGGAAGGACTTGGCCTAGAACCTCCCACCCAGTGGCATAAGAAAGGACTAGCCAGCAGCCCTTGGAGCTACATCCTTTTGCTCTCAGCCTATTCCTAGTACCCACATGACAGTACCTGGCTTTCAGCCTTAGGAATGCCAGCTTCATTTTTCTCACTGACGTGGACTGCTCTTTGGTGTTCCTGGAAGTAACAGTTTCTATGGAGGCAGTGCTCTGAAAAACAGAATGAAAGTTAGCAAACCAACAAAAGTCACAACAGGTACAAAAATTTATGGAAAAGTCAAAGCTGTTACAACTGATCTGTTTTGGGTGTTTTTTTTTTTTCTAAGATATTTGCATCCAAATTTCCTAAAGAGATGACTTAGGCTATCTGCACTCAAAAATATAAACAGGCCTTCCCTGAGGCAAATTATACACTTCTTACTGATTATGTTTTAGAGTTGAAAAAAATCTGTGGAGTATCTACTGCATCTCAGGCCGCGTGCTGGGGGTTGGGCATTCTGCAGGGAAATAAGTATGTGCTAGGATGTGAAAGCCCATCTCTTGCTGTCTGGCAGCTTACAGTGTAATGCTGGAGTCAGATGTGAATCATGTACCTACGAATGTGACAAGTGTGGAGAGGAGAAGGGCTAGGTAATATGGAAACAGAATAAGGGAATATCCTGTGATGCAGTTTGGTCATAAAGTCTCTAGAGTAGACAATACATGATTTCAACCTTAATAAAGAGACCAGTGACATCAGAGATAGGTAGTTTTCTTTCCTAGTAACATACTGTTGCTGGCTCTTTATCATCAAAGTTACTTTTTTTTTTGACATATCAATGCTATCGATATAAAGTATTGGGTTCATTTTTCTCCCGTGGCTAAACATAAGTGAATAATAAATGTGATTTAGTGAATACTTACTATTGGCCAAATTGTTGTAGGGGCTTTAAAGGATCTTAATATGACTCTAGGAAGCGTTATTCCCATTTGGCAGATACAGAAACTATGAGAGGCACAGAATTGAAGTAACATTTCTGAAGTCACGCAGGCACAAAGTGAGGGGGCTGAGATGTGTGCACAAGCCTAGTGTCTCTGACACTGGCAAGCTTTGTAATTCTCAGGACAAGATATCCCTGGTCAGAGCCAGTATGTTCATCATCAGCAATTTACAGCATCAATACCTTACCCTTGGTAAAGAATTTTTATGTAAATGGAACTATTTCGTGTGACTTAATCCCAAATCACAGACTTAACCAATGCGTGCCAAAAAAAATTCAATTATATGAGGTTAGGTAGAGTAAATTTATGATTTAAATTCTGGTTGTACAATAGCATTTGCTCTTCTTTAAAATGTGTCCACACATCTGTTATAATGCATCTAATCAAGATTTGAATGGAATAGAGGTTTTTAGGCACTCTGATGAAACCAATGATTGATTTGGTCACCTGCAATGAAGATGAGAATATTATCTAGACAAAAGATATTTTTCTGATTTATTTTTTTTTTAATTTTAAGTGCTTTATTTATTTCTGATAGAGAGAGAGAGAGAGAGACAGCATGAGCAGGGGAGGGTCAGAGAGAGAGGGAGACACAGGCTCCAAGCCCTGAGCTAGCTGTCAGCACAGAGCCCGATGCAGGGCCCGAACCCACAAACACTGAGATCATGACCTGAGCCGAAGTCGGATGCTCAACCAACTGAGCCACTCAGGCACCCTGATTTTTATCTGATTTATGCATTGATAAACCGAAGTGCCTACCACAGTGCCTGCTACTAAAAGTATGTTATAATTTTTGACTTAAACAATGAAAAAGGAGAAAAATTAGCCCAAAACAAAAGAATAACATTTATTAATGGGGAGGACAATAAATGCTGTGCTTATTTGTACTTAAAGTTAACTTGGTCAAATTATTTTGAACCAAGCAAAGTATATTATCAGAACACTTTAATTGGTGCAAACACCAATTTAGAAATTATTTATTATTTAAAAAAATTTAATGTTAATTTTGAGAGAGAGAGAGAGAAAGAAAGCAGAGGAGGGACAGAGAGAGATGGAGACACAGAATCTGAAGCAGGCTCCAGGCTCTGCCCTGTCAGCACAGAGCCCTACACAGGGCTGAAACTCACGGACCATAAGATCATGGCCTGAGCTGAAGTCGGATGCTTAACCAACTGAGCCACTCAAGTGCCCTGCCAATTTAGAAATTATTTAAAGTCCTGATAAAGAATTCTGATTTGCTAATATTCCTATTAAGGATTCCTTAATGGGAGGACAAATTAGTTGCTTCATCCATAGTGGAGTGGGTTTATTTTATAAGGTAAATAAATTTGGAGATAAAGTGGAAGGTTGTGTCTACATAGATGAAATGACAGTAATTTTAGGGATAAATGGATAGTTTTATGGGAATACTATCTTAATATTGAAATAGATCATTTCTTATGCCTCTTTCTAAGCATAAAATATTTGAAGGTGTGCAGAGGCCTCCTGGAGTGTTGAAGCACTCCAAACAGTAGATTTAATATAAGTAAAACTAGTCAGAAATGTAACAATGTTCCTACAAAAACAAGGTATTACCATATTTAAAAGAAATAGTCTATTACCATTAGAAAAAATAATGATACAAGATTGCTGCTTGTTTTTATTCACACTTATTCATTCAACAAATGTTTGTTTGTTTGTTGTATGTGCCACACAGATTCAGGCCCTTGAAATAGGTCACTAAATAAAATGGACAAACGACTTTGCCCTTAGGGAGCACACATTCTAAAAGGGGGACACAATACATAATAAACATAAAAAATAAGCAAATTATATAGAATTCAGAGTTTTATAAGTGTCGTAGAACAAAGAAAAAGGAGAGAAGGGTAAGGAGTGTTGGGAAGGGGGCAGTTACAATTCAGGTAGGGTGGTGGGACAGAGCTCAGGATAGGTCTCTTGAGAAGTGACATTCTAAGAAAAACAAAGGCAGTGTGGAAGTTAAATATGCAGATATCTGTGAAGAACATTCTAGCATTGGGCACAAGTACCAAGATCTTGAGGCAGGAGCACGCCTACAATTGTGAGATGCAGCAGGAGATGAGCAAGGCAGAGAGCAGTGGTGGGGATGGGGGCACATTCAGGCCATGGAGGGCCTATGACACCATAAAGCCTTGGCTTTTATTGTGAGTGGAATCGGGAGACATTTGAACACACACTGCACAGTGATGGCACGAACTGACCTAATTTTTAAAGGATTCCTCAGTAGGGGAGCACTAGTGGAAAAGGGAGACCTATTAGGACACGGAGACTTCCAGGTAGGAGAGGATGGTGGCTTAGACAAAGGTGGTTGTAGTGGACTTGGTGAAAAGTGATCAGATTCTGGGCATATTGTGATTTACTGATAAATTAGTTGTGGGAATTAACAAAATCGCTTTACTAGAACTGACTTTAAACTCCAGTCATGAGGTTGAATTTTGGTAAGCATGAAATATTAAACCAGCATGATTACCTTACTTGGTAAAGAGTTTTTACTTACGTGGAGCTATTTCATGTGACTTAATCCCATATCATGGACTTAAGCAATGCCTTTTACTTATTTATTTAAAAGAATTTTAATGTTTTTATTTTTCTAGAGAGACAGATCATGAAGGGAGAGAGGTAAAGAGAGAGGGAGGCACAGAATCTGAAGCCGACTCCAGGCTCTGAGCTGTCAGCGCAGAACCCGATGCAGGGCTCGAACTCACGAACTGTGAGATCATGACCTGAGCCAAAGTCAGACGCTTAACTGACTAAGCCACCTAGGCACCATCAACCAATGCCTTAAAAAAAAATTCAGAATGTTTTAAACATTTAACATATGAGGTTAGGTAGAGTAAGCCTATGATTTAAATTCTGGTTGTTCTTTAGTATCACTTGGGAAACTTTAGAAAACTATCAGATACCAGGTGCTGCTACAGAACAGTTGACTGAGACTCTCTGAAGCTGGTATGCAGGTACTGAGATTTTTTAGTTTAAAAATTGCCTGGTGACTCTAACATGCAGCAGGGTTAGGAACTCTGAAACACTGCCCGATTGTACTAAGTCAGGGGGAATGGTGCCTCCCAAAGAGAAGGAAGTTCATAATTGACTCTTGATATTCATATTTGACCTTGATATTGATTTTAATTCTTTCTGAATAATTTAAAGACAAAGACCCAAGTGCCAAAATTTTTTTTTGCTGAATAAGGAGTGCCACATATCATAGCTTTTTAGCTAGAACTCACAGAAATTAGCACTTCGTGTTGGGAGATACACACATTATTTCTGAAAGTGTTATTGATGCCAAGCCTAGGGTGAGGAAGGAAGCCATGTTAATCACATGGGTTTCAGGTCCATTAGAAACACCAGAGAGGGAGAAAAATTCTTTTTTGCCAAATGGAAAATGTCAAAAAATCAGCAGGGTAAAAAAGAATTGGATTTTTGTGCTTCTAAGAAGGGGGTAAAGAGAAACAAAATGGAGTCGAAAACATGCCAACAGATTCTCCTAAATAGATCAGTTTAGTATATATCCATCAGCAATTCAAATATATTACTCTGTTTAATTGACCATTTCTTTAAAATAAAGATACATACTTCTCCTGAATCATGTCTCTTTTCCACCTGCCATTCCAGACTACAGATCTAGGATTGGTACACCATGAATCCTTCCTTACCTGCTGGTTTAAGTCTCTGAATTCAGATTCCGTCTGTTCTTTTCTGCTGTTAATTGTTTCTACGTCCGTCTGCTCACTGGCATATTAAAAGAAAAATACACTGAGATCACATTTGAAATAAATTTCCTTGCTAGAGTATATGGAATATATACTTTAAATAACATACCTATCATATAAGTCAGTTGAATCTTTAGTGCAAGCAGTGTAACGAGGCTTGATAATTCAGACTTGAGAATTTTGAGTTTTTATTTAGGAATTCAAGCATAACTACTCAAACAAGATCAATGTTTTCTAGCAAAGTTGATTATAAGAGAGTTGTTGTAGGGCATAGAGGAGGGCACTTGTGGGGATGAGCACTGGGTATTATATGGAAACCAACTTGACAATAAACTATTTGTAAAAAAATTAAAAAATTAAAAAAATTAAAAACTCCTGAAAAAAAAAAGAAAGTTGTTGTAAAAAAACCATTTACTTATTACTCTCTTTAAGGAAAAAACTATCAGGATGAATTTATATATATCCTGTGAGAAATAATATGAATGTGCACAGTGTGAATACACAGTGATGCACATGATAACACACTGAAATATCTGAAAACTCTAGCCATGCGAGGGCATTTGGCCCCAGTACAGATGACATATTGGAGAATATGACCAATAATACATGTGCTGAAAGACAGAACCTTCTCCAACATTGAAACCTCCTGGCTGCTAGAGGCCACTCCTTCTGCTGAACTGCTTGTATTCCAGAGCCTAATAAATCACCTTAGGTTTTGGAAATTTTGCTTCCTTTGTCCCATTTTATATGTAATAAAATGAAAACAAAATTGCAGTGTTTAACATCATACCAGGGTATCTAATAATAGTCCGTATACTGTATTTAGCATAAGGTTTTATTTAAGTAGTAAATGCTTCATGATTTAAATATTAGGCTTTATTATATGTATGTAGACATGGAGACGATAACTGATTTAACTTAAATTGTGATTTCCTTTTCCAGATGCTCAGCTTTGAATTCTGGTGTGGCCACTTACTTAGCCTCATTGTGCTTTAGGTTCATCACCTGTAAGGCTGGGGTAATAATAGTGCCTAGTTATGATATTATTGTGAGAATTAATTGAGTTAAACATGTAAACCGTTAGAATAGTGCCTGAAATAGAGTTAAGTGTGTATAGCTATGTACCATTACCAACATATTTCCTTTTATCAATGTTATTAGTAAGGTACTATGTAATGGGATTCCCATTACATATACCATTACATTCCCATTACAAATACTAAGAGATAAGTTCTTTTGGTATTTAATAACAAAGGAAGTAAGAGTTAATTTAATTTTTAAAAGGCTTTACTGTAGATAATGTTGAATATCGCCCGTTTAAGATCTAAAGAAATTAAACACAGCACAGTAGAAAGAAAGCATGCAATAAATAAACACATATAAAGAATGTCCTGTGGGTTTCACTTGAACTTACAGGTTTGACCCACAGTATATATTTTGAAAATACCTATTAAAATCATTCAGAGTTTGGTCCTTGGAATGTGGTGTATATGATTCATTGACAAAAAGGTGGTTTTGCTCACTAAGGAAGTACGAAGATAGTTTGAAATGCATTGCCTGGGCACCTGGGTGGCTCAGTTGGTTAAACCTCTGACTTCAGCTGAGGTCATGATCTCACTGTTCATGGGTTTGAGCCCTGCGTTGGGCTCTGTGCTGACAGCTAGCTCAGAGCCTGGAGCCTGTTTCAGATTCTGTGTCTCCCCCTCTCTCTGACCCTCCCCTGCTCACGCTCTCTCTCTCTCTCTCTCAGAAATTAAAAAAAAATGCATTGTCAAAAGTGTTCAAAGAATGAAATTCATAAATAAAAATGAGAAGTATTGCCAGAGACCTTCAATTACTGCATATAAGAGATTTAGCTTTGATGACATATCTGATAGTTAAAATAGAAGGTCTTAGTTCATATTGAAATTCAAAATTTTTTTATAATTTTAATTAAAATTCAAAGGAGCCAAGTGAATTATACTATTAACCCTTTACCACTAGAATTCAAGGATCACATTTTGGGTCGATGTGAAAAATGAGTTTAGCAGTCTCATCTAAATGTCCATTTGTATACCTCCCTGAGTCAGGAGTGGGATGATTAAATCATTATACATCTGGAAGTCTTTCACAAAAGAAAAGGGGGAAGCAGGGGTTTCAAGTCAGAACTATCTTTTTGATTGACAATGCTGCATGAGAAATGTAGGGAAACCTTTTCTTGATTTAATTCATTGATATCAGTACCTAATTTATTTTTAAAAATCTAGAAATAATTAAAGGTCTACTAAAGTGGAGACAGAAACAGATAAAAGGAAAAAAGTTTGAGAAAACAGAAATTTGTTCCAAAAATGTTAGCAGTGTTGTCTGTGATATGGTTGATTTCATTTTTGTTTGCATTTTGTGATTAAAAAATAGCTAGGGGACGGGTGTTTATCTCTAGGAAAATTATTATGAACTTCTGAATTTTTAAGTAAAAGAAAAGGTGAAAGAATAGAAAGAAGATATGAGTTTTTGGGGAAGACTTCTTCATTGGGCTTGAAATATTCCTAGATAGCATGTAAGAAATAATCTGAATAAAAACAAGGAGGAGAAACAGCATTGTGAGAAGTTGAAGGGATTCAAAATTGGTAAAGTTTTGCTGGTGACTAGGAAAACTGATGAGAAAAGAGAGAAGCTTTGAACCAAGAGCACAATGTGGCACTGGAGCAGAATGGAGATACCTAAGAGAAATCACAGCCTTTGTTTCCCTGAACAGGAAAGAGGATCTGGTCATCAGCAGGGTTGGGGAAATCTGTACGCAGCTTCCAAGAAAAAAGCCCAAGGCAATTAATGGCTACTGACTGTAGCATTCAGTGAGGGTTTTGTGGACAGGCTATTGTGAGGGGGAAGATTTTATTAAGTATTAATTTTCTTATATTAATTATGTGGCAGAGATTCTGATAGAATTTTTGAACTGACCTTCTTCCTGTAGGTCTATACTGGGACAAATGCCATTGTCAGAGTCAACTGGCAAGGTATCTCTAAGGAGCTGTAGATTTTCATGTAAAAAGCTAAAAGCCTTGAAGATCTGAGTTTTACCTCTTCTTGCCATGGAAGATTATCACTTTAGAGAAGAAAGAAAATTGGGAGTGAACTAATGGTCGCTGTGTAGAAAAACATGACTTCTTTTCCTTGACACGATTTCATCTGTGAGAATGTGTTCCTGATTTTGATTGAATTATTTGAAAAGGCCAAAGAACAGTGACCCAGACACATGCCAATAGAACCAGTAGGATTTTAGTCTAAAAGTGGAGGGAGGGAAGAAAGAAAAAGATACCTTGATTGGGTTTTGAAACAGAAAAGCTGGAGTATATAGATTATGAAAAGCTGGAGTATATAGATTCTCCCATGTGTTAGCTTGTTTAGTCATCTCCACTAACTTATTAGATAGTTTTTTAAAATTTTTATTTATTTATTTTACAATCATCAGATGAAGAAAATGGGGCCTGAAGAAATTAAGAGACTTGGTCAAGTTCATATTGTTCGCAAAGTTTTGACATCAGCAGTCTAGCTCTTGTGTCCAGGTACTTGAATACTCTCCTCTCTGTCTCCTTGACATAAATATGTCACAATAAGAGGGGCAATAATAGACAAAGTATTAGCACTTAGACAAGAAAGCCAATAAAAATTTTAAAACATGAGTGTCAGGAAACATATTTATCTTCCATCTAAGGTGACCGTGTAATAAACAAAATGAAAGTAAAATTTACTTAGAGGTTAAGTCTTTCCAGCCAGATGGAGAAAATGGATGGTGGGCTCTAGGGAAAGAAACTGGAAAACAAAAACTGACAAGAGAAATATACAAGTTCCTAGAGTGATGGGATTTTCTGATCATGTGGATCTGTGTGGAACACAAATTCTTCTAGAAGCATACTATTTGGTCTGTTTTTAACTGGTTGCATGAATTTGCTACAGTGGAATAACAAAGTAGTCCAAACTGGATGGCTTAAACCACAGAAATTTATTTTCTCTCACTTCTGGGGGTAGAAGTCCAAGCTGTTCCTGGGGCTTGTCTGTCTAATAGCTGTGACGGGAAATCTGTTCCATGACCATTTCCTCGCTTCTGCGGATTTCTGGCAACCATTGACATTCTTTGGTTTGTAGATGAATCACCCTGATCCCCACCTTCATGTTCACATGAGGCTCTTCCGGTGGGTGCCTGTACTCAAATTTCCCTTTTTTATAAGGACTCCAGTCGTTTTGGATAAAAGACCCATTCTAATGTGTATGACTTAATTTTAACGAATTACATCTGCAGTGACACTATTTTTCAATAAGGTCACATTGCGCGGGTTAGAACTTCAATATATAAATTTTTGCAGGGACACAATTCAGCGCATAAGAAAATTCTTGAAAGATGGCTTCATTTTTCAGAACACAGAACAAGTAATAATTGGGACCAGTACTCTGGACTTAATGGTGCCCATCAAATAATGGTGATTGGATACCTCGAGATGTTGGACACAGATAGGTGTTACTGAGGAAGGGCACTCCAAGCATATAATGTCATATACACAGTTGAAAATTCAGGAAAGTGTCTTGTAGTAGGTAAGAATAAACATATTTTTAGAATTTCATCCAGGGACTTTAAAAGGAAAAGTATTGAGGCAGTGTTTGATTGTTCTAAAACAAAAAAAATTCCAATAATGCATGATCCCATCATGGGGAAATAAAAGTTTGTGGAAGTGTGGTGATTTATAGCATCATTGCTCTTTCTAGAAAGAACATTTTGAAGAACTCAAATTTATAATATAGAACATCAACTAACACTTAGGTTCTGTTGACTTAGAGTGGAATTTGTCATGCACAAAACATGGAAATTAGATGATATGACCAAGAACTAATATTAAAAGTGCTATAAACTTACATAAATTATATCAGAAAATGTAACCCTGACTAAAATGTGGCTTCAGAAAAATGTCAACAGTACCAAAGGGCTTTTTCAGACATGTTAAAAGCAAGGAAAAGACAAGAGTAAGTATAAGCCTGCTGCCTGGGCAGATGGTATAATGTTAACAGACGACAGGGGAAAAACAGAACTCCTTCCCTTCGCAAAGTTTTAGCTACTTTGTCAGAGGAGATGATCCTTCAACCAGAGAGTAGAGCACATATTGTCAGGTGGGAATTGATCTGCAAGAGAAGTGAGATAATTTATAGAGTGGACCTGGTGTTCCAAATGATCCAGACAAATTGCATCCTAGGTTCCAAGGGAACGAGCCAAAGTGATGTCTAGGTGTTTGTTGCTAATACATTTAGAGGACTTGAGGGAAATGGAAGGAATGCTACAAAATTGGAGGCAGAAAATAACATTCTGGTTTCCAATAGGCGGAAGACAAAGTAGTCTATCTGTACTGCAGATTGTTGAGCTTGAAGTGATTCCAGAAAAAAGATCTACAGAAATGCAGTTTTTCAAATTTTGGTTGTCTGTGCCTTACAGTTGTCCATGCCCTGGGGTTCTTAACAGAAATCATAAAGTTAGCAGTGCAAGAGGAACCGGCTGGGGTGAGGAGGAAGTACAAGGAGAGGCTGAGTACATTTACTGAGATCCCAACCAAAGAATCTATGCTTTGCTTTTCTCAGATAAGATTTTGTTAGAGAAAAAAGTTCTAGGCTTTTTTTTTTTAAGTTTATTTATTTATTTTGAGAAAGAGTGTATGAGCAGGGGGGGACAGAGAAGAGAGAGAGAGAGAGAGAGAGAGAGAATCCTAAGCTGGCTCAACGCTTTCAGCACAGGGCCCCACAGGGGGCTCAAAGTCACAAAATAGATCATGACCTGAGCCGAAATCAAGAGCTAGATGCTTGACCGACTGAACTACCCAGACACCCCACGAGTTCTAGCATTAAAAAGAAAATCACGTTGGGGCGCCCGGGTGGCTTAGTTGGTTAAGCGTCCGACTTTCGCTTAGGTCATGATCTCGCGGTTCGTGGGTTCGAGCCCCGCGTCGGGCTCTGTGCTGACTGCCAGCTCAGAGCATGGAGCCTGTTTCAGTCTGTGACTCCCTCTCTCTCTGACCCTCCCCTGCTCACGCTGTCTCTCTCTCTCTCTCTCTCTGTTTCTCTCCTAGAAATAAATAAAACATTTAAAAAAAAAAAAAGAAAATCGCGTAAAAACACACAGTTGCCCAATGGCCGAATAAACCCTTGATCTGTGAAAACTTCGAGAACTCTGCAGTGAGCACTGCTACCAATGGTGAGTTGAGTGAGGCTCAATAATGGGAATTTTCCTTTCTTATTCTTAAAAAATGTTTGTTCTCTTCCTTCCTCCACATCTTTCCTCTTTTCCTCTTCTTTCTTTCCTCCTTCCTTTCTTTTTTCCTTATCTTCTTTCCTCCTTCCTCCCTTCCATGCTTATTAAGATCACCAGACAATTCTCTAGACATGTAGAACCTGATTTTCTGCAAGACATTGACAGTAACTTTTAATAACATCTTTGTGGATGAGAATGAGTGATGAATGGTAGCATAATTAGGTAAAATTGTAAGTAGTTGATTAATTGGGATGCAAAATTTGAAAATTTAATGAGTTGTTAACATAGAAAGATACGTCAAATGAAATCTCAGAGCCCTATTTTCTTCACAGTAATACTCAACATTTTCAATTAATAACTTTATTTCAATTAATAAAGCATGCTGATCAAATTGGCACATTACACAAAGCTGTGAGAAATAACACATTTTTAGATTCTTTCTTTTAGTGTTTCAGCAAGCTGGAATGGGAATATAATCCTGTATGTCAGCCCAGCAGGCCCAGTGACCACACCAGCAGAGAGCATGGGGTGGGTCACCTACTGGGGAAGAAAAAGGGACGTTTCAGCCAAGCTTCTAGAGAATTACCCATCAGTAAGCTGCAAGAGGGCCCATATGGGCACATGAAGGTCATTCTCATGGCCACACAACGAAAGCCAACCTCAGAAGCCATCCGTGCCAAGAGAGACTGTAAGGTACGTGCACCAGCTGGAGGAGCAGATGAAACTGAAGAAATGACGCACTACCGACAACTATGCGGATGCGCACCCAACCGTGCGCCGAGCAGTCCTTCTATTGTGTCCTTGCTGCTCCCAGCTCCTGGCGCAAGCGCGATGGGGGAAATGTGAGAATGGGAACAGGTGGAGCGAGAAGGAAAGACTTTTGAGAGTTGGAGGAAGATCAGAAAGGGAGTTGTAAGCCCTGAGCGATCAATACATTAATTACAGTAAATATTCACCTGAATGTGAATGTATTTTGATTCATACCTACTATGTCTGTAAGTAGCAAGATTCATCACTGCCAAACAGGAAGAGAACCTCATAGGGAAACTTAATCTTGCTGAATACACAAGAACTCCTTTTTCTTTCTCTCTCTCTCACTGTTGCTCTTTTTTAACTTAGCTGACTTGATATTCCAACCCTCCATGTTTCAGAAGCAAAGCACTTGAAAGAGTAATCGCCACTTTGTAAATGCTCAAGAGATGACAGTTTTTACAACCAGAAGTCCTATTTTTTTGCTTGGTGTCTGGGTCACGCATGGAAGGTTATAGTTTAAAATTGATAAACTAGGGTGTACCCAGAAGAAACTATCCCAAAGAACGAGTATAATTCTTGCACTAGGTGTAGGGTATTAACACCCCCCTCAAAAGGCTCAAATGTACCATTTGTGTGTATAAAGTAAGTGTGGGGGAGAGGACAAGGGTGTGGCTTCCAGGAGAGGATGACAATCCAAGTTTTGTAGTGAAGAAGGAGCGATTAAGGCCAGATGACTGGGCATCCAAAAGGAGTATAGAAGAGCCCAAAGGAGTAGGTTTCCCATTGTAGGTGGTTATGAGGGGAGCTTATTTTGGGATACTGGCTAAATGTATAAGGGAAAAGAGGTTTGGGAGAACTGACTCCATGCAAAAAAATTAAGAGGTGACTAGGGTATGTCATGGGACAAGATGTGGCCCTATGCAGGGTGGGTTTAAAACTGAACTACGGGGGCGCCTGGGTGGCTTAGTCGGTTAAGCGTCCGACTTTCGCTTAGGTCATGATCTCGCGGTTCGTGGGTTCGAGCCCCGCGTCGGGCTCTGTGCTAACTGCCAGCTCAGAGCCTGGAGCCTGTTTCAGAGTTTGTGACTCCCTCTCTCTCTCTCTCTGACCCTCCCCTGCTCACACTGTCTCTCTCTTTCCTAGAAATAAATAAAAACATTAAAAAAAAACTGACCTATGGTCCTACATACAGTAGTCCCCCTTATTCATGGTTTTGCTTTCTGCACTTTTAGATCCATGGTCCACTGCAGTCCAGACACAGATGATTCTCTCTTTCTGACATAACGTCAGAAGGTCAGCAGTAGCCTGACGCTGCATTACAGTGCTTGTGTCGTTCACTGTATTTCATGTCATGTAAGCATCTTATCATCTCACATCATCACAAGAAGGTGAGTACATATAGTAAGATATTTTGAAAGACTTTTACTACATAACTTTTATTACAGCATTTGTAATTGTTCTATTTTAATATTAGTTATTGCTGTTAATCTTGCTGTGCCTAATTTATAAATTAACCTTTATCATAACCTTTATCATAGGAGAAACAGTATATATAGGGTTCAGTATTATCTCTGATTTCAGGCATCTGCTGGGGGGTCTTGGAACATATCCACTGTGGATAAGAGGTGGATACTACTATATAAGATTTTGGGTTGACTTTATATTATCATGCAATGGGCTGGATTGGGAGATTCAGAACTACAGAGGTAAAATCTTGTCCTTAACTAATTTACAGTTTAGTGAATGTAGGGGTATCAACAGTTACACAAATAAATTGCTATTCTATGAAACATATGCCCATGTACAGTATAGGCACAAAAGGTGGGGTGGATCACAGAAGATTTCCTCAAAAAGGAGATACTTGAACTGAGTCTGGAAAGATGAGTATATTTCTTCGAAAATGACTAGGAAGGGGCCTTTCAGGAGGCTCCCATGATGATCCACACTAACTAGAAAGCATATTGTTATACTGAGGCACCTGAGTGGCTCAGTCAGTTGAGCGTCCAACTTTGGCTCAGGTCATAATCTCACAGTTCATGAGTTCAAGCCCCACATCAGGCTCTATGCTGACAGCTTGTAGCCTGGAGCCTGCTTCAAATTCTGTGTCTCTCCCTCTCTCTGCCCCTCCCCTGATCATTTTCTTTCTCTCTCTCTCTCTCTCTCAAAAAAAAAAAAAAGAATAAATGTTAAAAAGTTTTAGAAAAGAAAGTATATTGTTATAAAATAGTCTGACAAGTTAAAAATGGCTAAAATTCATTACTATTAGACTATAAAAGATTGTTAGATTGTTATGAGAAACCAAAGTCATAAAAATGTACAGGTCCTAGATTATAGAGAACCTTAACAGGATGTTAGTATTTCCTGCTGTTTTCTTGTAGAGTAGGGAACCAATGAAACATTTTAAGCCACAAAGTGAAAAATCACACTGGCAAAAGTTTAAAGATGAAGTAGAAGAAAGAAAGAGCAAAGACAGAAATTTTTTGAGGCTGGTTCAATGATAAGGACTGATGAGATCCTGAAGGAAAGCAGAAGTGAAGGCAGTGGTGGAAGGCAAAGAAGAATTAGTAGATTTTTGTCACCTGGTTTTCAGGTGTGGGGAGAAGGGTAAGTCTTGGCTGGTTCTCAGGCTTCCCACCAAGAACATTTATCAAGAACAGTAACACAGGGTAGAAGATTAATTTTAGTAAATAATGATGAGTTCAGTGTCATATGTACTGACTTTAAGGTACCTGTAGTCATCCAAGTGGCTGTCCTATAAGCAGTTGGCTGAGTGGGTCTGGAACTCAGAGAAGAATGCATTAGTGATACATATTCAAGCATATCAATAACATCAGAATCACTGAGTTAAGTGTATAATGAGAACTGTTAGTGGGAAATGAGAAGGAATGCATAAAAATATAAGATATAAGCAGGTTCATGGAAGACCAAGAGTCAGCAGAAGTGATTACAAGGAATATGTGCAGGGATCAAAGGAAAATTCATGTCATGTAAATAGTAGATGCCAAGGAATAAGAGTTTCCGGAAGAAAGGAGTCTGCGATATTGTGACAGAGGAGTCAAAACAAGTTGTGGACTGACACACTGTAGACTGAACTGATTTGCCAGGGTAGAGATTCTTTTACAGTGAGTAGAACTAGAACACCAGGTCAGAGAATGGATGCCCTGAGCATAAACTATTGCTTTAAGGAAGGAATATGACTGAGATTAATTTTAAAGAAGAGATATCCCTTCTTTAGAGACTGGAGAAGACATGAAATGAGGTCAGTTATAGCTAAATGTGTGTGTAAGAACCGGAAATACCTGATGACATCTGGTTTTTCTCAGAAAAGTAGGAGACAAGGGATACGGGCTGGGCAATAGCACAGGGGACTGGAGGAAGGGAATTGCCACCTGACATCACCACTTGAATATATTCAAGGCACCACACATTCAACCTATGGACAATCTAACTTCTGATCTCGCTGCCAGCCTTGACCTGTACTTTGAGCTCTGAATCCATAGATATAAATAAGTCCTTCATGTGTGTATCTTAAAGACAGCCTGAAACGTAGACATCTTTTTTGGTCAAATCTTCTCTCTTATCCTTCGTGATCCAGTGCCTCCCTTATCATGTGTTGCCGTGTATATTTCTCCACAATCAGTTCTGTGCTCTGTCTCACTGCTGCTGTGCTGTTCCAGGCAAAGGTTCTGTCTTCTGCCTGTAGGTATTGTGCTGCTAGCATGTAAGCTGCATAACAAACTGAGATGGTCTGTTTTGTCAACTGTGCTATTCCCATAGTCTGGAAGCAGGGCTGGATTGGATGTTAGCAAATACTAAATATATATTGATTGAATGCATCAAAAAATAGCCTCCTAACTGATTTCTTTGCTTCCCATCTTACCTTATCCATGATTTTACTTTTTTTAAAGTTCACTTATTTATTTTGAGAGAGACAGACACAACTCGAGTAGGGGAGTGACAGAGAGAAAAGGAGAGAGAGAATCTCAAGCAGGCTCCACACTGCCAGTGCAGAGCCAGAGGTGGGGCTTGAACCCAAGAAGCTGTGAAATCGTGACCTGAGTTGAAACCAAGAGTTGGATATTTAACTAACTGAGCCGCCCAAGCGCCCCTATCCATGCTTTTTCTTTAAACCCTTGCTACTCAAAGTGTAGTAATATCTACTTCACCTGAGAATTTGTTAGAAATACAGGCATGAGGGCCTCACTCCCAGAAATACTGGATCTCAGTCTACATCTAACAATATCCCCAAGTGATTTGTAGGCATGTTAAAATTTGCAAAGCAGTTCTCTGAATAACATCCGGAGAGATCTTCCAAAATGCAAATGTAAACATATTTTCTTAAATATTTTGGTGGCTTCCATTGCTCTTGGAATAAAAACTAAACTCATAAATATATCTGAGAGGGCACCAGCTTAGCGTCATGTGTCCCCACTTCTCCAACCTCTTTTCCCACCTGGGTCCCTTTCAGTCACTCTAGCATGGTCTCAAGTATGTGAACACACCTTGCTTCTTCCTACCACAGGGCCTTTGTTCCTGCGGTTTCCTCCATCTTGCTCACTTCTGTTCTTACCCTGACAAGGCCTTTCACCTATTTAGCCCTTACCAATCTTTCAAATTTCATATCCCATTTAATTATTATTAAATAAAGACTTTTTGACCCCCTAGATTCCTCCTTCCTATAGTCACAAAGACCATGTTTCTTTCCTATGTGGAATTTAACATGGTTGTAATTTATCATTATTATTTTTGCTATACTAGTATTATTTAATTAATGGCTCCACAGTTGGGATGTAAGGATTATGGAGGCAGAAAAAAAGTGTCTCTTTCATTCACTGAAATACTTCAGTTGCTGACTACAGTGTTTAAAATCTAATAGATATTTATTTATAGATAGAATGAAAGCAATCAAGAAAGAATGAATTTATTTTTTACATTGAAGTCAGCAAGGGAAATACAGTAAGATTTGGAGAACAAAAGAGAAAACTGAGAGAACAGTTCTATAGCTCTGAATTAATAAGTGGTAATGGTCAGAAAGATGTATATAATAACTTTAAGAAAGGGCTGTTATAAGATTTGTTAATGATCCAACAAGGGATAAAACAAAGATCGAAGTGCTATTAAGACACTGAAAGAAATTAAAAAGAGCTCATTGAAATAAAAAAAAAGCTAATTTTAATATTGTTAAAATAGTAATCCTCTTCCTTTTACTTTGAGTATAATAGACCAGACAATAGACACTTTCAAATCAGTATTTTGAATCTCTCAATCATTTTACAAGGTAGTATTAGTTTCTTTATCAGGACATGAGGAAAATGGGTCTCAAAGGAAGATACATCCTCAAGTCACACAGCAGAAGCAAGCTTACGTTTGATGAATCCAAAGCAGTCATTTTTACTACTTTATGTTCTGACTCTGTGAACAAAATATTGCTTATATAGCCCTACCTCACTGTTAACAGTATTTGGCAATGAGAAGAAAAATACTTTGGTTAAGAAATAACAAAAGGCTATAAAGTATTCTTTTTATTAAAGAAAAATTTAAATGCAGTGTGCTCTTTAGGAAAATGAGATTTTATATATTGTTAGTAAAGCATATATCAACAGAGAACAGGTTAAACAACAACAGCAATAAAAAAAAACCTCTTACCTGTTCCTTCATGAGCATTGTCTGATCTTATATACAAAGGCTACAACATGAGACAGTATTTTCCTTGGAGAAAAGTGTGCAAAATATGTAAACTTATTAACAGAAGTTCATATATATTTGGAATTATATTATTTGCATTAGGAAAAATGGGGTATGTGTGCACAAACAGGAAACACATTTGCAAGCCAGTATCTAATCTCTAAATATACTAACGAGGGTAGAAATAATCAGATAACAATATTTAAAATACCAGAAGTGTCTCCTTATTCTCATTTTAATAATAACATGTGCTTGAATTCATTTGAATCAAATCCGCCTACACTTTTCAGTACACATTTCTTGTTGACGTCAACTTAAGTTCTTTATTGCAGAAAGAACAGAATAATGGAACAGATTCTCAGGGCAGTGCTAAGGTTAATAAAAAGTCATAAATATACAACATAGGGGAAAAATAAGACTGGTAGGACCTAGTATAGTAATAAAGTCTATTTCTGATTAAAGGAAATGTTCTAAAATTTTTAAGATTAAAATCCTCAATGTAAATTCATTTTATCATTAACAAATAAGGTCTGGTAATTTTATTTTATAGATTCAACTGGAAGATTGTATGAAGTCTCATGGAGAGAAATGGCTGCAGTGACCACCACTCCCCCTCTCAGCAGGAGCCTGGTGCCCCCAAACACGATTTCCCTTTCCCTTCTCTGTTATAGGTGCTTTCCCAGCTGATAGATATTGGGGAGAATTGTCAAAGGATGTGACGCTCATAATCCAGGGAACAACAACAACAAAAAGAATCAGTATTCTTTGCTGCTCGGGGCCATTTATGCTCACCACTTCTTAAATTACATCCATTGTATGATTTAGAGGCATGTCTCCTTTATCTAGAGAGTCATCTGGATCAAAACAGTAATATAGCTTTGTTGACAAATGCCACAAAGCCGACTTTATTCTCAGGGTCTGTCTTGAATTTCTGCTTAGTCACAGGCAGACCACAAATGAACAGGACAATCTCAGAATGATCTTTAATACCGGCTGCCCATCTTGGCAATGTTGGTTTTCCAAGGGTATTATTAGTGCATCCCTTGTGCACCAGGATCATGTAACTCACTAACACTCCCATGGGGAACATACTGCAGGGAGAAATCAATGTTACGAGTCACATGCCTTGCTAGGAGATCAAAAGAGTTTTCTGGATACTGAGTGCTTGGCAAATACCAAAAATTAGAGAGAAAAACAGATGGTTTCAAGGCAGCTGAATACAATAAAATTTTATTCCTCCTCAACTTTATATAATCAAATACTCGTGTGTGTGTGTGTGTGTGTGTGTGTGTGTGTGTGTGTGTGTGTAAAATCCAGAAAGCTGTTTGAATTGTAGGTTTTCTGATGGGCCAGGAGCATATAACAGCTTTCCCTTCAGCTAAGATCAGGAGAGAAAGGAAATTGAAGGAGTTATTTTTCCTAAGTGACATTGTTTCCAATTAATAGAACAGGGACATGAAAAGGGTCATGTGGCTTACGAAGTCCATGGTACGGAGATTTGCTGAAATAATTGCCGAGGTTGGAGGCTCCATCAGCCTGTCAGATCTTTCCCCTGCACAAGCACTTTTATAGTACACTTTAAGACACCACTGTGTAACCTTCACAGGCCAAACATCTACCCAGCAGCACATGATTAAACTCTCAAACATATATAAAAAGGGCCCTGCTGGATATTCTCTTTTCAACTGGCTGATATTTCAGGCTTCACAATGTAATGTTTTTTATAACAGCTTGCATTATGGAGGAAAGGCTATATAACTTGAGGACTAACTAGCAGTGGCTGAAGAAAGTGAATGTTGCAAGCTCCATGTCTTCCTGAAACTATTAAAGGGATCTCGGTGATTCAAAACTCAGTAATGTCTATTACAAAGTCATGTGCATTCCAAATTGCCTACCTTGATCAATTACCTTGAACAAAACTATATGTTAAATTCTAGCCCTAAAGATGATTTAAGAAGATCAAAGAGGTTGATACATAACTTATTATTATCGTTATTGTTAAGTCCCAGTAATGTGCCTAGTAATGACTTGCTATTGAATCAGAATGTAGGCTATCCTGGGTTCACATCCTACCTCTTCCACTTTTACTAGATGCATGTCCTTGGAGGAGATAGTTTACCTCTTAGCCTCAAGTTCTTCATCTGTAACATGACAGTAATAGTATTCTCCTAAATGAGCACAGGAAGTTGTGGGATCCAAATTTGTAGAGAATTTCAGACGCCTGGAAAGTTGTCAGTGCTAGGTAATCACTTCTGTCTTTTTTGATAACTTCATTATTACCTCCATTGTTCTTTGGATGTAAATATTATAAATAAATACATTTTATACACACATATTATTTATATAAAACAAGTCATCTGACGGGGTTTACTCTTCATTAGTGACGGGACTATCCAAAACTTTGAAAACCTCAAATTGATAGTAAAAAGGTTGGTTGAGTATGTGATGGTATTTATGACAGATGGACTAAAAGGAAGTGAATAGTCACTTACACAGATCAAAATTGTCAACTGGCAGTTTCAATTCAGTGACTCGCACCAGGTAACTATCTGTATTATGTTTTAGACCTGAAAAGTTTACAAGTTTCTTCTAAAATGCATTCCCTGTCCTTGGAAGATTTTTATATTAAAAGACTACATGCATTCAAATAGGTTAGATGTCACCTCTCTGTATTAGTGTTTTTGGATTAGTTAAGAAAGCCTTGGTGCTTTTTATTGCTCTTTAGGCCAGTCCTTCCTGATTGTTCCATATACTACTGAAGAATGCAGAATTTGACCAATACTTATCATGAGAGGTAGTAGGCAGTAACCTAGGACACAATCACGAAAAAGATAGTCTTCTGAGACCTCTGGTGGCTCAGTAAGTTGAGTATCCAATTCTTGATTTCAGCTCAGGTCATGATCTCACGGTTCCTGAGATCGAGCCCATGTCAGGTGATGATAGGGCTGTGGAGCCTGCTTGTGATTCATTCTCTCCATCCTCCCCTCCCCCACTTGTTCTCGCTCTTCCTGTCTCCTCAGGCCCTTTATCCAAAAAAAAAAAAAAAAGAACTTAAAAAGTATATAGTGTTCTGATCTTCGAAAAGCTTACTGTCTGATGAAGAAGGTATACAGTTAAGTGAGTACAACCTAAGGAGAGGAATACTTTCCCTAGGGTTTCATGGGGGCAGAGTCTTGGGGCAGGAAGGGGTGAATGGTTAAGGCAGGGTTCTTAGGAGCTTATTTGATCTATTTAAAATGAGAAGTGGTGGTAAACAAGAAGAGAGATACTAGAAAGGAGTATCATGTGTAAAATCCACGATCTGCTTGGGTGAACTACAGCTTTTATTTTTAGTATTCATGGAGAACACATGAATAGAATGGTGAGTGAATTAAGCTCAAGTAAGCAGATCTATATCACAAGGGTCTTTGCAAGGAAATTTAGTTTATACTCTGAAGGCAACTGGAGCCATTGCTAGCTTTGAATAGGAAAATATCACCAGCAATATGATGCCTGGCTGTGGGGTGGGGGTGGGAGGGATGGATTTTGGAGTGGTGGCAGGGAGATTAGTTAGACATAGCCTTCCAGTAGAAGGTATGAACCAGCTGGTGTGGTGTGGATTCCTTGGATTCTGAAGTTGTCAAGTGTTGTATCTTCAACACATTAATCCATTTGGAAGAGAAATTGGAAATTTATGATAAAAGTTTGCAGTCATGATTGCTTGCTATCCTAAGGATACATTTTTACATCAATTTCTGTGGCCCAAAATTTTTTGTTTTTTATTTTGTTGTTGAAATACTTATAATCACATTAGAAATCAGAGTAAATAAAAAAGCAACTCTCTTGCTGGAGTTTTGTTTGCCCACAAATTTTTCATCAATTCATAAATGACAACTCAGCTATTGCTTTTGCCAAATCATCTAAAACTGAAATAGTGACAATGTCTTATAATGCTCTGCACATGTACATATTATCTTAGTTTTGGGATGACAACACTCTCTCAAAGTAATTTTTTTAAATTTATTTTTAAATTTACATCCACGTTAGTTAGCATGTAGTGCAACAACAATTTCAGGAGTAGATTCCTTAATGCCCCTTACCCATTTAGCGCATTTCTCCTCCCACACCCCCTCCAGAAACCCTCTGTTTGCTCTCCATATTTAAGAGTCTCTTATGTTTTGTCCCCCTCCCTGTTTTTATATCATTTTTGCTTCCCTTCCCTTATGTTCATCTGTTTTGTATCTTAAAGTCTTCATATGAGTGAAGTCATATGATATTTGTCTTTCTCTGACTAATTTTGCTGTTTTTTTCTTTTATTTATATTATTTTTTATTTTTGTTTAAAGTTTATTTGAGAGAGAGAGAGGGAGAGGCAGAGAGAGAGAAAGAGTTTATCTATCTATCTATCTATAGATATTTTAAAATTTATTTATTTATTTTGAGAGAGAAAGCACATGCATGCACAGGGGAGGGGCAGAGAGGGAGACAGAGATTCCCAAGCAGGCTTCGTGTTGTTAGTGCAGTGCATGAGATAATGAATTGAGCCAAGATCAAAAGTCAGATGCTTCATTTACAGAGCCACCCAGATACCCCAATAAATATTTTCATTTTAAAAAGCAAATACAGCTTCAAGAGGCTGAAAAATTTTTTCCAGAAAAAATACCTTAATGATGCTGAAGGCAAGTGGGACTGCTTACCAGCAGAAGAAGCAGGCAGGTCTGAGGTAGTTTTGTGGTAAGAAAAATATATATACGTTAATTCCTTGTTTTAATATGAGTTATTGTCAAGTTGGCTAACATGTGTATACGGTGTACACCATTTAAAGATTAAAGGCGATCCATAAAATTTGTTCTAGTCTCTGGGAAGGCGTGGCTTTCACAGTTCACAGAAAATTTGAAGATAGGCATAAATACATTCAAAAAGGTTGCATTATATGTATCCTATATACATATATATGGCAGAAAGCTCTGTGTTTCAACAGATTTCAGGTAGAATTTGTGTGAGGGGACAAGAATGACGGTGTTTTCCAAGCCACTGTTGAAAATTGTGGGAAGCTTTTTCTGTTTTCCTGTTAGAGAAAAGAACTAGTAAAACTTGTAACCTCTAAAAAATAGAAACTGAATCAACTGAGCTACATAAGTTTAGATTTTGACTTGAGGCTAATCTAACTTAAAACCGAAAATGGGATTATAAAACAAATAAGAAAATCGTTGTTCACTTACTTTTCATTGGTGTCGATGCCCCCTTTTTTTAAGTGTGCTTAAATCTTGATAAATTTTTAGGACAAAGAAACTTAAAAATATCTGGGATATTAATATCAGCAGCATAAAAAAAGCATGATAGAGGCTTTGAGGTTGACCATACGATGAAAACTTCTTAGTTTTCTGTCTTCTTAAGAGGAGTTTCCTGCCAAAATATAGACAATAAGTTGTTTTAATTACAGTATATTGTCTTCTTACAGTTAGCAAGAGGAGAGCTATATTTCTCTTTAGTGATCAAGGAAATTACAAAAAAGTATATGAAATGTAACAGGAAAACTTGCACAATATAATCCACTGATTATCTTAACTAAATTGGAGCTACAATTTGAAAGTATAATATATACTTGAAACAGTGAAATTATTTTTTTATGCACTTGATTAATAATGGCAACTCAAAAAAATAATTAGCATTTTAAGTTGATATATCTGAAAGGAAACCTTGCAATGGTCGTCAGTCAATGGTGAAGTGCAGCTTCACTCATTTTGTATATAAGGAACAAAGCAGGGCTACTGCAGTATTATCACATTAAATGTAAGCTTGAGCTTGATCTATAAAGTCCAAGAGCTCTTTCCTTCCTCCCTTCTTTCCTACCTTCCTACCTTCCTGTGTTCTGCTGTTTTTCTTCCATGTGCTCGTATTTTAAACTATTGCCTATTTAGAAAAAAACACCTTAGTACATTTTTTTCTCCCTTCAATTTTCCATTTTGAACACATTATTAGGCAATTTTAACATTTTCCTACAGCTAACAGTATCATTGGGGGTTACCGAGCAAAGGTGCGTTCTGGTCATAAACTGTAGGATAGATTAGTCAGATTATGGTCTAGGGGACAGGAGGCTATTATAATAGGCCACACATGAGACATGAGAGATTGGGGCTTGGCTTAGGTTGGCAGCAATGGAAAGAGAAGAAGAGATAGTTTGGAAAAGGAGGAATCAGAAAGACTTGCAGTTAGCTCTTTGAGGAGTGAAAGATATAGCTGTAGCTAATGATTCAAGTGTCCCTATGATGAAGAGTAAATGACAAGAATACATATAATAGAAAAGAAAGAGTAAGATATTGTAGAGAGAAAGTATTGTTGCTGGATATAATGTGAAGAAAAAAAGATTAAAAAGATTAAAAAGACATGCCGTCTAGACAGTACAATCTATTATGCACGTTGAAAAGCCAGCCTTATTATGTCTCTTAGCTGTTCTCATAACAAGCAGTCTTATTGACAGTTAGGGAAGTGAACTGTCAAGATTGGGGAAGCACACTGTCCTGGTCATTGTGGTTAATTTCAATAAAAAAAAGTCATAAGATATGATAGGGACACCTGGGTGGCTCGTTGGTTAAGCGTCTGACTTCAATTCAGGTCATGATTTGTGGTTTATGAGTTTGAGCCCCATGCCAGGCTCTGGGCTGACATCTCAGAGCCTGGAGCCTGTGTCAGATTCTGTGTATGTCTCTCTCTCTGCCCCTACCCCACTCACACTCTGTCTCTCCCTCTCTCAAAAATAAATAAACATTAAAAACTCTTTTTTCAAATGTCATAAGGTATGATAAAGGATGGTGAAGGTGAAGGTAAAAGGTTGGTATGAGAAGACATGGTGGGTCCACCAATTTTGGTTAGTGTCTTTTTTCAAGATAAAAAATAAGATTCTCTTCTCCTTTTGCATATACATTGTGTATGCATGTGACTCTTGATTATGCTTTGAGAACTGTTATTACAACAGCAACAAAACTATTAAATGTTTATGCAGTGACAGCAACTTTGTGCAGCATGAATAAGCATTGCCACACTTACTCTTCACAGCACCCTTTAAAGGTGATAGTGCTATTATTTTCATTTTACAGATGACGAACTGAGACTCAGGAAAATAAAAACAACTTGTTCAACTTCCCAAAGGTGGAAAATGGCAGAGGAAGGATTGGAATTCAAGCAGTCTGATTTCAGAATCTCAGTTCTTAACAACTATACTTTAATCGCAAACTTTTTGTTGGCTCTCAAAACAGTATGTAAATTATTGTAAAAATTCCAAACCATAGATTTCCTTTCATCTCCTGCTTTTTCACATCATGTGGAGAGTGGAAGACTTACAGAAACATATTTTAAATCTTTTTTTTTTAATGTGTTTTTTTTTTTTTTTATTTCTAGGAGAGAGAGAGACAGTGTGAGCAGGGGAGGGTCAGAGAGAGAGGGAGTCACAGACTGAAACAGGCTCCAGGCTCTGAGCTGGCAGTCAGCACAGAGCCCGTCGCGGGGCTCGAACCCACGAACCGCGAGATCATGACCTAAGCGAAAGTCGGATGCTTAACCGACTAAGCCACCCAGGCGCCCCCAGAAACATATTTTAAAAGGAGCATACCATGGCTTCTTTCATCAGTGTAGAGAGAATAGTCTGGATTTCTGAGAAGAATTCAAGACCATATAATGTGGACGCCTCAAAGCTGCCAAGGATGCATTTAATGAAACAGTATTTCTCTTGAGATAATTCAGTCCTAGATGTAATAATGTTTCTTGATAGGTGATTTAGCACAAATAGCTAATGAGGTCCCCCTCCCTCCCACCATTCCCCCTCCTTACTTAATCTTACCAGACCAGGATTGCTTTATTCCTTCTCTACATAGCAAATTTCTACACATTCCACAAGACTACAGTCAAAATGGATTCCTTAATAATTCCAGGGAGTTAGTAGCTCTCTTTCTGGGATTATCTAGCAATTTGTATGTAACACATCACTTTACACAATCATATCTTGAGGGCAAGAATCATACACTCTTATATTTCCTATTATCTGATACATAGTAGGATATATTAGAGATTGTTGAGCTGATGAATAAATGAAAAATAGGTGTATATCAGAATACCATTGTGAGCATTTCAAGCCTGAGTTTCACAGCCCTTTGTTCTAAGGAGTTCAAATGACTTTCGGAAGTTCTGAGGTACTATAGAGGTTTGGTGAACAAAAGATTTCATTTAAGGGCCAAATGAAAACTGTTAAAGTAATTTTACTTGAAAGCCCTAATGCATACTGTCTGACTACATTTTTAAAAATATGACTGTTGATGGTTCTTTTTTCAATTTTTTCTTTCCGATTCTGAATCTATTCTTGATTGCCCTGAGTATCATCTTGCTGTTCAGAGTGAATGTCCAATTATATTTAATTGCATCGCTTTTCACAGTTAAAATTTCCACCATGACCAATTTCTCTGTGTTCCTGGATAGCTTTATGAGTAATCTATTATTTTTTTAATTTCCAATTTGAAATAATGACACGCTCAATTTGCTTCTTATGTTTGTCTAAATATATATATCTGCAGATATCAATTGCCTTTATCCATTCTAGCAAAATTGTTTAATTCACTTTAATTATAGACTTGCTATGTTTTAGCTTAAACCAGGCCCACTATAAGATTCAACAGTTTTCTCTGCTATAACAATTATATTTCTCAGATGGCAAGTTATTGTGCTGGAACAATCAAATGGCCTGAGATAGTTAGCCAAGGGGATAATGGATGCAAATGGAGGGTTTATTTGGCACACATAACTGAGGTGATTGTCTTTTTTTCTTCTTCTTCTTCTTCTTTTTTCTTTCTTTTTTTTTTTTTGCAATTTGAAGAGAATAAATTTTATACACTACCAGGCAGAAATTATGAAAGGAACCATTTTTCTTTAGTCTCCTATTTTAAATAATATATTCAGCCATATTCCTGCAACTTTAGTGAAATCAGTTTCTCTGAATGAAGTTATGCTCTCATCTTCATAGAAATAGAGAGGAAACCCATTTCGTACTTTCTAACAATGGAGAGAAAGGGCCTTACTAGGCAATGGAATTTGAGTCAAGCATTAGCATAGGAGATAGCCACACAATTTCCTCCAAGTTGAATTCACTGCCTCTCACATCTCCACTCAAGAGAGGCAAATCGCTGACCACGAGACAGGATATCTGCGGTTGATCATTTATGCAGCCCCTGTTAGAAGTTTACTATTTGCACAGAATTCTCTTTCCCCCAAGTACATCGGAATCATATTTATGTATTTATAGATATAATCTATAACCAATTATTTCAACATGCATTTCCTGGACATCAGCTATATGCTCGACACTCTAGTGGTCTGTGGAAGTTAGGTGGTGAATATTGTAACAAAAGGGGAGTGTGGACATCAGACAAATGAATACGAGTGGGATGACTGCTATTAAGGAAATATGGAGAGAATAAATGAAGGCCAGTTGGAGTGACCTACCCAAGGTCACAGCCAAGAGGGGCCATATTAGGTGGAGACCCTTTGCCTTAGACCTCATCAAAACAAGTGTAAGCCTTTACCATCCGAATGTACCTCCTGCAGTCAGTAAAACGCACGGAGGTTTCAGTATTGACACAGTTAGGAGAAAACTGAGGGTCAATTTCTTAGTTTTAGAAACAGCATTTAGCTCAGCCTTTCTTGAGCCTCAATTTTCTGATCTGCAAACTAAGAAAATCTGCCTTGTATTGTTGTAAAGACCAAACTGGTACATTCAATATAGTGCTTTGTGCACAGTGCTCAGTAAACGAGCTGCTGATTTTAGGAGGAGCCTGAATATGAACTTTCCAATAATAGAAGATGAAGGAGAAAATGTAAAATGTTTTAAACAGACTAGTTTAAACTCTTTCCAACTGAAATTCTGTTTGGAACTGCTTCTGGCCTGCTTGGAAAAATCTGTAATAGTCATGCATAGGACGCTTAAAACAGTCTGGAGGCAGAGTTCTTCCTTCCTCCACCCGGGCCCTGCTTCCCACCCTCCTACCTTTCCTCTTCCCCATTCTCCTTCCCTCCCTACTTCCCTTCTCTTCCTTTACCCTCTTTCTGCACTTGGCTTACATTTTATTTGTCTCTGTTGAGGGAATTATTATCTCCAGGCTTTCCTGGGGGGAGTGGAAATAGGAAGGAAGGACAGAGGGAGGAAAAAGAATTTTCAGCCTCAATTAAATAAAAAAACCCTACTTTGTGCTTATCTATTCTGGAATCTGAGGAAATTTAACTGTTAAGTATGCCAAATACCAACTTTACTAGGAGTCAGGGCATTTAGAGAGTCCATGAATGAGCAGAGTTAGGATCAAATAAAACAAAATCAAACCAAACAAAATGGATAAACTAAAACCCTGGTGCAGATTTTCTTTATGCCCTTGTTAAGCTACACCAAGCCATAGTCACAGCTGAATAAGCAAGGCTTTTAACCTCAAATCTGTATATTTAAATTATTTCCACATAAATGATTATTCTTCTGATTCAGTTTCCAGTTAACATGTTTGCTTAAGGAATGAATATGTTAACTTTAAGCAAAAGGGGCTTAAAATGTCAGTAATATGAGCAATTCCTTTTCAAAAATTTCTTTACTTTCAATTAAATAAGACCCCCTTTATTAGGAGGACGAAAATCTGATTTCAGTTGTTTCCTGTTCTTCCCATTTTTCTTCTCTTTTATGGAATCATTAGACAAATAAACATTGTAGTACTTCATGGGTCTTAAAAGAAATCTTTCACCTGTAAATCCTTTCTCAATTTTCTGTGCCCAATAAGAAGGGATTTGGGGTATGTCACCAGGAGAAAGGAGATTACTAAACGACATTTTCAATTGTTAGGGTTCTGTGTGATTTAGAGACATTGAATTTAGTGGGTTCAATTTTAATCTGTTTTACAAGAAAGTGTCACTTTATATCATGTGAAAAATATACTTCTTCAACTGGGACACAAAACAGGAAAATACTTCTTTTAACCTCTCCACATATCTCATAGGGTAAAAAAACAAACAAACCTTGTTTTTATTTTTCACATCATACAGACTATTTTTTTCCACAGTTTTCAGACTAGCTTAATAATGATGTCTGAAAATCACAGAGGGTCCTAATATTTAATATGCTTGTTTCTTTGATGCTTACGTATCATAACAACAAAGCATTTGATTTCTGCATGCCAAGCTTATCTTTATTGAGGATATGTAAAGCATGTTATCATTTCCAAATAAAATATAGTTTTTTAGTCAACAGGATTCATTCAGAGTGGATTGCCCAAGCACATAGGAAAAATCTTTAGGATTATATCATGCTTACCTCCAGCCGCTTTTGATGCTGGAGACTTCATGTACATAGATATTGCAAGGTAATATCATGACATGATAGAGTTAAACACTCTACCAAAGGTACTGTAACTATTTTCCATAAACACAGACATGTAAAGCATTTGCAGCCTTCACAGTACATAAAATTACTAAAAGCAAAGTAAAAAAAAATTGTGAAGGTGTTATATTCTATGCCAATCAGTATCTCATTTTCATTTGTTGTCTGCAAGGTTTTAAATGTCTTTGCCCTGTGCAAGATCAGCCTTTTGGGGAGTTAGGCTGAAGATTTTGAACCTGTCTGTTGTTATTATTTGCAATTTGGAGCTCTTTCTCCCAAAGGATGGTTATCAGTTTGCTTTTAAAGGATAAGTGATGTTTGGAAGAGAGTGACGGGCAGAAAATTAACAATAAAATGATTGTAAAATGGAAATATATAAAGTACTGTGAAAAATCGTCTTATCATATTTGGCCAATTAGTCTGAAACAAGCTCTAAACCCATGCTCTTATAAATGCCAAATCTATATGTGTATCAAAAGTGGTTCAATTTTAATCCATCCAAACACCTATGATTTAGAAAAATAAATAGAAGACACCTGGAGACAAACATTCCAAAATGACCTCATTTATAGTTAATCAATAATGGACAAAAACCACACGGATTTTTTTTTCTCTGTTATGCCTGGCTCTAAATGTACAGAGTAGCCATAAATTGAATATGGGTTGGCATTTCAACAAGAGACACACTTTTGTTACACTGATACCTTTTTGTTAAGAGATAGGTGATTTGATAAATATCTGTGCATTAAAACGCTCTCTTCAAAATTATTAAAATCACTTAGCAACTACATACAATAATAAAATATCCATTGTCTCATATTCCAATGCTTAGATGAAACATTGTACTGTCTTGCATGTCCACAGATAGAACTTCTGAGTGTTCATTTTTACTATGTCCACATATAAACCATGTGTAATTTGGGCAGTCTGCTCCGAATAAAATTAGTCGGTCCACATATTATAAAACTTACCCGTTTTGATTTTGATGCATTAAAGAAACTTTAGTTTTGTTAAACTCTTTCAAGTCCGAGCCATTGTTTAAGAGAATGTATTTTTCCTGCTTGTCCATGTCCATCCTTTTCATTTCTGAAAGTCTTGATTCAATAATCTCTGAAAGTCTGCTTAAATCTTAAGATGGTTTTTAAAGATACGACTATAAGTTCTACTCACATCCTAGAACATTTAGGAAAAAACTTCAGGGCAGACGGCTTACTAGTCTCACTTCCCCCACTTAGCGTTAAGTCCAAAACCCAGCGGCCTCCCGGGCTTTTCTGTGAAGGGCCCCTCACACTCAATGCAGGTAGGGTTTCAAGCTCATCTGCACAGGACTGGACGTGGGGAGGGGAAGGAGAGAACTGAGTCTGGCAAGATAAAGGGCTCGCATGTAGGGAGGCGACTTGACAATCAGGATCTGTAATTATCCAACAACCTGTTTGGTGAATTTTCATCCAATTTTTTGTTTCATCTGAAACTGCGGTTTTCTTTCATCTGAAACTGCCTGGGTGGCTCAGTCGGTTAAGTGTCAGACAGGCTCAGGTCATGATCTCACACTTCATGGGTTCGAGCCCTGTGTCGGTCTCTGTGCTGACAGCTAGCTCAAAGCCTGGAGTCTGCATCCAATTCGGTATCTTCCTCTCTCTCTGACCCTCCCCTGCTCACACGCGCTCTCTCTCTCTCTCAGAAATAAATAAAACATTAAAAAAATTTTTTTAAATTTGTAACATTTAAAAAATGAAACTGTGGTTTTAAAAAAGTCAAAAATAAGATATTTTAAAAAGGAGGAAGAGCCACGGAAGCATTTTGAGAGTACATTCCCTACATGACATAGATTTAAATCTTAGGAAACACTGAAAAGCATTTTTTTTTAAGCTGGATTTTTTTCTCTCTAGCTCAGGTGATTGTAGTCACTAGGTCCTGTGATGACTTTTATTCAAGCTGAATGCAAGTTCTTTCAGATGGCATCTTAAAAATCTTTATTTTGATACATAACCCTGTCAACAGAGGATTGGTACTGATGTGTTGTATATAAAGAAAGCTCATTAGTCAGGTGATTATTAACAAGGGTCAAAAAATTAGTAGATTTCTCCGATGTGGACAGTTTTCTTCACAATCTATTGGTTCTGCTGATTTCATAAACGTGATTACTAATACATTAAGTTTCTGTCTTTTCTCCTGGAGAAATGGTTCTTAGGTCTGACTGCACCTTACACTCACCTGAGCGATGTTTAAAAAGTACTTATGTAAGGACCCTAATCAAGATATATCAGAATCTTTGAAGGCAGAGCCCATTTGTGTTCAAACAAACAAACAAACAAACAAAATCTTTCTAAGTAACTCCAAGAACCAACTCATATTAAAAAGCACTTCCCTAAAAGTCTGTTTTCAGTTGTTGCTTATTATGTAATATTTTGGTTGCAAGCATCATAAATCTACTCTTACTAGCTTAGACAAAGAATTTGGGGTGTGATAGTGGCTTGGCACCAAGCTCTTGAACTTTTTTTTCTAGGAATATGAGTTGGATGTAGTGCCTGCATGATTTTTTTAATGTTATCCCTTGACCACAGAGTAAGTATGTTCTCTGTGTAGGAGAAGGAGTCAGAGGCATCTGGTAACCAGAAAGGTTGACCATGGCAGAGACTGACTAGCTGTTCGTCAAACTGTTTCTCTCTCTCCTGGGCACACAGGTAGATGATGTACAGCTGTACGATGTGTGGCCATGGGATTAAGCCCCAGCCAATAGATGGTTTAGAGTCATTCTGACACTCTCAGGTCTGAACCACAAAAATAACTTGTTTGTTCACGTGTTCAAATCTGAGTACTGTGTGAGCCGAAGATTAATTTTTACCGTGGTAGGCCAACTGGAATTTAGGGGCATTCTTATTAGCAAGAGTTAGCCTATAGAGGAGAGTATTAGAAGACAAGTTCAATAATCAAGCCCCTGGAAGAGAAGGATTCAGGCCATGTGAAAATGTTAGCAAGCACGTTACTAATTTTATACTTAAAGAATTACATGTAATTGAGCTCCAACAACTACCAGCCTCTATGTTATCTCATCCTGAACTTCTGATAACTGGAGATAATATTCTGAATGATCCAAAGTTGATCATGTGCCTCACCCTGGATCAGTTCATCAGCTGTGGCCAGTGGATGAGAGTTCAGTGTGCAGAAGACACATGAAGGGTCCCTTCAGTGCACTTCCCAAGCTGGCAGCTAAGACCCCCTCCTCCCTACCCCATTTAATTTTTTTCTATGATATTGCAACTACTGCTGTTCTTATTTCTACAGTGCTTTTGTGTAAAACTCCTCAAAGCCTATATGAAATTAGTGGGGCAAAATAAATAAATGTATAAATAATAAATAGATGAAAGATTCTATTTCTTTCCCCCTTTTAAATTAACAGTGGTATTTATTTCTCCATAGGCCTCTGGCATCATTTGTATTCTTCAAATTCTTCAAAGGTTTCTAACAGTAGGTCGCTGATCTCATTTACACATTTCCCCATATCCTGAGATATAATTATTCTCCCACCATGAGAATTTAATTCATTTGCAACTGCCAGGGTATTCTCTTACAATCTTCTCATTCATATTGGGTTTTACTCCCTTCTTACCATGTTGAAGATCATTCTCCTCGACAGGGTAAGTAGAAACATGTTAAGAGACAAAATATGCCTCATGTTGTCCATCAATAACATATCATAGGCTGCTGAAAGCAAGCCGTTGTATTTTATCATCTTTCTTGATTTGAACTTAACCACCAGGGTGGACATTGTTGTTCAGAGCAACTTTTTAAAGCCCAACCTCATTAGTGGCCTCGGATGCAAGAACATTAAACTTATTGGTATGTGTCATCTTCTTATTGATATTAAAATGCATTTTCCCCACCATTTGTATTTGAATTTTAAAGTGTGAGCTTATAAGAACACACTGTGTAGACTTTTCTGGGCATCATTTAGGTATCTTCTTCTACCTTTCTCAATGGGATCATTTATGATTGAAAAAAAATAAGGATAATATTTCTAAGAACCCCTAAGCACCTTCCATGACAGAATTTCATATCATGAGATCAATACTATGTCTTTCCTAAATATTTGGGTTTCTGCCTTCAGGCATACATGTCTTCATCTTCTCAGTTATTATAAACCCAAAAGTCACATAGTTTCCTTGTTCTTGTCTCATCTTTGCAATGAGAAGGAATAGCACCACCTGAGGAAGTCTAGTCACCCTTTAAAAGAAGTGATTGATGATCACATTTGAGGAGTTTGTTCTCAGATTTTCTACCTTGAAATATAAGTGTTAATGTATGCAGTGTCACTAGCCTCGCTGTAGAACTAGCCAAGAGCACAGCAAAATAAAATTTAAAAAACAGGATGACAATTTGTGAATTTATACTAATAGACCTATGTCAACCGGGACATGTGGACGCTTGCATTAACTCATGGGCTTATTCTTTTTCTGCAGTCAAGTGTATGCGAAATGTCAAATTGTAATTGAAAATTATAAAATAAGATAAAATTAAAATAGGTTGGATGATGTTAATCACTAAGACATCATTCCATGAAAGACTGATCCATCAACCTTAGTATGAGGAAAATATCTAAATATAAAGGATTTTTCCCATTGCTGTTTAGAAATTCCTAAAGCCTTTCAATGTGTTTTGGAGATTTATTATTTCTATGATTATATTTTACTTCTGATTTTTATTTAGAGAATTATAAAAGTGAGTTATAAGAACCAAGCTGCATTTTTATAGATAATCTTCATAGTTGAAAATAATTTTTAATTCTTGGGGTGCCTGGGTGGCTCAGTTGGTTAAGTGTCTGACTTCAGCTCAGGTCATGATCTTATGGTTCGTGGGTTCAAGCCCCGCATCGGGCTCTGTGCTGACAACTAGCTCAGAGCCTGGAGCCTGTTTCAGATTCTGTATCTCCCTCTCTCCCTGACCCTCCTCTGCCCACGTTCTCTCTCTCTCTCTCTCTTTCTTTCTCTCTCTCTCAGAAATAAATAAAACATAAAAAATTTTTTAAAAAGAATTTTTAATTCTTAAGTAGATGTTTTAAAATGGATGTGAGTAGATTCCTGGAGGTTTGTAAACGTGCAAGATTTTCAATGGATTCTGAGTGTATTTTCCTTTAAAATAAGCTCCATTGCCCACTCAATCTTGAGAAACTCTGCTATAGTTTAAGATCTCTAACCTTAGATAATAGCAAAGACATGACTAACTTTGAAAGTATGATTTCTCCCATTCTTTCCTTCCATTGTTAATCAGACACACTCTAGTTTTCATCAGATAGCCTAGCTCATTGATTCAGGTTACAGACTTGTCCATAAGCCATTTATCTACCTACTAAAAACAAAACCGTTTTTGTCTTTCACTAGCCAATCAGTCATAAATTACCTGAAATGGCTTGTTTTAATTCAAGTCCCAAATTTCAGTAAGACTTGCTCAGAAAGCCATAGTGTGCAGAATCAAAATTATTTCCTTGCAGGTCCATGCCCCCCAAGCCGAATTTGTCTATTTCTGCCTTAAGCTCTTATTTGTTAGTAGTTTAGCTCCCTAAAAATAATCTTGTTTTTCTATTTTCAAATTCTTTGTAGCTGATGGAAGATGCTCTTGATTCCTGCTAATTTTACTTCAACACAAATTCATCCTTATTGGCTTGGACTAGTGGATTTCTTTCTTTCTTTTTTTTTTTTTAATTTTTCTTAAAAAGTTTATTGTCAAATTGTTTCCATACAACACCCAGTGTACATCCCAAAAAGTGCCCTCCTCCATGCCCATCACCCCTATTCTCCTCTCCCCCACCCCCCATAAGCCCTCAGTTTGTTCTCAGGATTCAAGAGCCTCTCATGGTTTGCCTCCCTCCCTCTCCCCAAATATTTTTCCCCTTCTTCTTCCCCATGGTCCTCCGTTAAGTTCTTCCCAATCCACCTATAGGTGCAAACATATGGTATCTGTCCTTCTCTGCCTGACTTATTTCGCTCAGCATAACACCTGAAGTTCCATCCATGTTGCTACAAATGGCCAGATTTCATTCTTTCTCATTGCCATGTAGTATTCCATTGTACAGATAAACCACATCTTCTTGATCCATTTGTCAGTTGATGGACACAGGCTCTTTCCATATTTTGGCTATTGTTAAGAGTACTGCTATAAACATTGGGGTACATAGGGTACATGCCCCTATGCATCAGCACTCCTGTATTCTTTGGGTACATTCTTAGCAGTGCTATTGCTGGGTCATAGGGGAGTTCTATTGTTAATTTTTTGAGGAACCCCCACACNTTCCTTATAGATTTTGGATACTAGCCCTTTATCTGATATGTCATTTGCAACCATCTTTTTCCCATTCTGTCAGTTACCTATTAGTTTTATTGATCGTTTCCTTTGTTGTGCAGAAGCTTTATATCTTGTTGAGGTCCCAATAGTTCATTTTTGCTCTTGATTCCCTTGCCTTTGGGGATGTGTCAAGTAAGAAATTGCTGCGGTTGAGGTCAAGGAGGTTGTTTCCTGCTTTCTCCTCTAGGGTTTTGATGGTTTCTTGTCTCACATTCCTTTATCCATTCTGAGTTTATTTTTGTGTATGGTGTGAGAAAATGATCTAGTTTCTTTCTTCTGCATGTTGTTGTCCAGCTCTCCCAGCACCATCTGTTAAAGAGGCTGTCTTTTTTCCATTGGATACGCTTTCCCACTTTGTCAAAGACGAGTTGGCCATACATTTGTGGGTCCAATTCTGAGTTCTCTATTCTATTACATTGGTCTATGTGTCTGTTTTTGTGCCAATACCATACTGTCTTGATGATGACAGCTTTGTAGTAGAAGCTAAAGGCTGGGATTGTGATGTCTCCTGTTTCGATTTTCTTCTTCAATATTACTTTGGTCTATTGCGGTTCCATCAAATTTTAGGATACTTTGTTCTAGTTCTGAGAAGAATGCTAGTGCAATTTGGATTAGGATTTGCATTGAATGTGTAGATTGCTTTGGGTAGTAATGACATTTTAACTATATTTATTCTTCCAATCTATGAGCATGGAATGTTTTTCCATTTCTTTTTGTCTTCTTCAATTTCCTACATACATTTTCTATAGTTTTCATCACACAGATCTCTTATATCTTTGGTTAGGTTTATTCCTAGGTACTTAATGTTTTTTTTGTTCAATTGTGAATGGAATCAGTTTCTTGATTTCTCTTTTGTTGCTTCATTTTTGGTATATAAAAATGCATCCAATTTATGAACGTTGATTTTGTACCCTGCAACTTTGCTGAATTCATGGATCAGTTCTAGTAGGCTTCTGGTGGAGTCTGCCTGGTTTTCTACATAGAGTATCATGTCGTCTATGAAAAGTGAGAGTTTGACTTCTTCTTTGCCAATTCTGATGCCTTTTATTTCCTTTTGTTGTCTGATGGCTGATGCTAGGACTTCCAGCACTACGTTAAACAACAGTGGTGAGGGTGGACATCCCTGTCGTGTTCCTGATCTCAGGGGGAAAGTTTTTCCCCATTGAGGATGATACTGGCTGAGGCCTTCTCATAGATGGCTTATATGATATTTAAGTAAGTGACTTTCTTAAGAGTGTTTATTAAGAAGGGATGCTGTATTTTGTCAAATTTTTTTTCTGCATCTATTGACAGGATCATATGATTTCCATCTTTTCTTTTGGTAATGTGATGTATCATACTGATTGATTTGCAAATATTGAACCAGCCCTGGGACCCAGGAATGAATCCCACTTGATCATGGTGGATAATTCTTTTTATGTTCTGTTGAATTCGATTTCCAAGTATCTTGTTGAGGATTTTTGCATCTGTATTCATCAAGGATATTGGCCTGTAGTTCTGTGTTTTGCTGGGTCTCTGTCTGGCTTGGGAATCAAAGTGATGCTGGCTTCGTAGAATGAGTCCGGAAGTTTTCTTTTGATTTCTATTTTTTGGAATAGCTTGAGAAAATGGGTATTAATTCTGATTTAAATGTCTAGTAGTATTCCCCAGGGAAGCCATCTGGCCCAGGGCTCTTATTTGTTGAGAGATTTTTGATAACTGATTTAATTTCTTCACTAGTTATTCAGATTTTCTATCTCTTCCCATGTGAATTTTGGTAGTGAGTATGTGTTTAGGAATTTGTCCATTTCTTCTAAGTTGTCCAGTTTATTGGCATATAATTTTTCATAGTATTCCCTGATAATTGCTTGTATTTCTGAGGGGTTGGTTGTAATAAGTCCATTTTCATTCATGATTCTGTCTGTTTGGGTTCTCTCTCTTTTCTTTTTGAGAAACCTGGCTAAAGATTTGTCAATTCTGTTTATTTTTTTAAAAAAACAACTCTTGGTTTCATTGATCTGTTCAACTATTTTTTTGGATTCTAAATTTTTAAAATTTCTGCCCTGAGTTTTATTATTTCTCTTCTCCTACTGTGTTTTGGGTGCTCTTGTTGCTCTCCTTCTAGTTACTTTAGATGCACTGTTAGATTTTGGACTTGCGCTTTTTCTAATTTCTTGAAATAGGCCTGGAGTGCAATGTACTTTCCTCTTAGGACTGTCTTTGCCGCATCCTGTAGAGTTTTAATTGTTGTATTTTTATTTTCATTTGTTTCCATATATTTTTAAATTTCTTCTCTAATAACCTGATTGGCCCATNCTTCCTTAGTGATTTTCTGTCTAGTTGATCTAGCCATTGCTGTAAGTGGAGTATTAAAGTCCCCTGCTACTAGCACATTCTTGCCTATAAGATTGTTTCTTTTTAGCAAAAATAAATGATTGGGACCTCATCAAGGTTAAAAGCTTCTG
>NW_027528618.1:0-576 GCF_008692635.1 Crocuta crocuta
GAGCTGTGAATAATAGGTTCAATAATCAAATATTCCTCCATAGTTGCTTCGGGCTGGGTCTTGATTATTGAACCTCTTTTGTTCGGTAGACTACACAAACCCTGGGGGCTGTACCACCTTCTACTTTATTTCTCCTGTAAGTGACGATTTGTGTCTAAATGTGAGAATGGCAGGGAGAGGGTCTCATGTTCCATGCTCAGGATAATGAGGCAACTTAGCCTCCAACGTAGCCATTTGTATGCCAAAAATTCTTCCAAGTGCAATGTGTCACTTTCAATTCCACACAAATGTCGACCAGGCATTNAGGCAGTGCTATTCCTGACCCTTAAGAAGGTGGTGATGTGTCTCTAGTTTAAATCTTACTGTGATGAGTGTGAAAAGGCAACTGAAAATGAAAATGAGTAATGGAAATGAATTTGCTTCTGAGGAATGTCACTATCAATTCTCTAACGGAAGTTTTCGTTGCTTCTCAAGTGCAGCAACACATTAGAAGGACTCCATTTATAAAACCACAAAAAGATGTGCTCTGTTCTGAAGAGAATTCTTAACTCTACTTTTCCTCTATTAGAATGACAT
>NW_027528619.1:0-452 GCF_008692635.1 Crocuta crocuta
AAAAGGGCCAAAAAGGAGAAAAGAAAAGAAAAGAAAAAAAGAAAACCGATGTAGATAGAACGGTTTAAAGCATATAACCTGATTTCCCAGCTACAGTTAAATAGCCGTGTGTATGCAGTGCTGGTTGAAGAGCATAGAGAAAGGGAGAGAAGACAGGGCAGGGATCAGGCAAAATTGGAAATAGAATGAACAGGCAGAAGGGATAAGAAGCTTTTTTCANGGACACTTGTGGGGATGAGCACTGAGTGTTATGTGGAAACTAATTTGACAATAAACTATTAAAAAAAAAAAGAAGCTTTTTTCAAAGAGCTAAAGGGTAGAATATGGTTGGATAGGTGAGAGAAGGATGCTGGTATTATCCAGAGATACTATATAGTCTAATTACTCCTGAGGAAAGAGATGAACTAGTCGGTAGGTGTAGAATTTACATCTACAGAATGGACTCGTGATTG
>NW_027528620.1:0-341 GCF_008692635.1 Crocuta crocuta
TGGAATTCACTTTCTTCTCAAGTGCGCATGGTACATTCTCCAAGAAAGATATAAAGCAGCCCTCAATAAATATAAAAGAATTGAGATCATACCATGCACACCTTCAGCTCACAACGCTATGAAACTCGAAATCAATCACAGGAAGAAGTCTGGGAAACCCCCAAAATCATGGAGGCTAAAGAACACCCTACTAAGGAACGAATGGGCCAATCAGGCAATTAGAGAAGAAATTAAAAAATACATGGAAACAAATGAAAATGAGAATACAACAATCCAAACCCTATGGGATGCGGTGAAAGCAATCCTAAGAGGAAAGTACATTGCACTCCAGGCCTATTTCA
>NW_027528620.1:961-1125 GCF_008692635.1 Crocuta crocuta
CAGCATCACTTTGATTCCCAAGCCAGACAGAGACCCAGCAAAAAAAGAGAACTACAGGCCAATATCCTTGACGAATACGGTGCAAAAATCCTCAACAAGATACTTGCAAATCGAATTCGCAGCACATAAAAAGAATTATCCACCAAGAACAAGTGGGATTCATT
>NW_027528621.1:0-18775 GCF_008692635.1 Crocuta crocuta
TAATAATATATTATTAAATATATTAATTATATAATGCCAGCCCTAGGGCTCCAAGGCTCGTCTGATGACATTTTCATCCAGCTGCCTAGTACTGAATGAGCATAGTAACATACCAATGAATGAGGCATCAGAAGACAAGTATTTCAGTTCTATCATATCCACATGGGTAGGCATCCAGTACATTTTTAATTCTTACAAGAGTTTTAAAATTTGAATCAAGTTTAGGGGTAGACCCATCGATGTGTGAAAGAAACTGGTACAACACTGACATAGACACTGAATAAAGGATGTAGTGTTTCACACTTTTTTATGCCTCCTTGGATTTCCTATAAAGGTTGATCAGTGATCCCCGAAAAACAAAATCTATATACAAACAATTTTTAATAGAATTAATTATAACAGTATGTGAGACAGTCTCGATGTGCCACAACAAGGAAGATCCCCTTACTCACAGCTATTCAGAAGAGCAAATAAAAATAAACCATGCTTCAGTCTCATGCACAACTGCAGAAATATACATACATTTATCTGAAACACACAGCTGACAATTTTTTAAAAATATTTTTAAGTTTATTTATTTTGTGTGAGAGAGAGAGAAAGTAGAGCAAGCAGAAGCAGGAGAGGAGCATAGACAAATGGAGGAAGAGAGAAATGGAGACAGACAGAGAGAGAATCCCAAGTAGCCTCCTCACTGTCAGAGAAGAGCCCAACCTCACACCTGTGACATCATAATCTGAACTGAAGTCGAGAGTTGGAGGCTTACCCAACTGATCCACCACGCTGACAAATTTTGAAATGTGCTTTATAAAGGAAACACTCACTAAAGTGAAGGACGGCAAACATAAAATGCCAACTCACCCAAAATACCACCAATATAATACTGCAACATTAGAAGAAAGTAATGATGTATTTCAACATTATCATACCAATAAGGACTAGAAAGAAAGTGAGGAAAAGATAAATCCCTGGTGAAATGAATTTGTACAAATTTCTTGCTGCTTTACAGGATTTTATGTGTATGTGTGGGTTCCAAAAAATATATATATATATAAGAATGTGGACCTCAACTGTCATGAAATTATGATACAGACAAATAAGTAATAAAAATTATGCATAAAATATTACTTTACATACAAAAAATAAATACTTGAAAAGAGTAACCATTACATATAAAAAGGGAGAAAATATTATTAAAATAAAAATAGATTCTATAAAACAAGTGGCATTTTATGTAATGACGACCATCAAAAAAGTATATATTGAAATGACACCTCACAAGAACACAATTTTACAACAGTAATTCGGAGAACAGGCATCAATGAAAGATGTTAAATGCTTAGTACTGACACACATTAGATGATAAAGGAGTAGTTTACCGTTTGCATAGTTGTTCAAACTGACACAAAACTCTAACATTTTAGTCAAGAATACAAATTTCCACACTAGATATTCATATGTACACACATTTTAAAGTCAAAAATCTCAGAACAATGTCTCTATATAAGACATTTCCAATGTATGACATTCACTGATACACTGACACACACACGCTGCCCTGTCCAGTTCCTGATGAATCCTGAGAAAGTGCGGGCAAGATTTCCGCAGCCCCAGGGCTACCACTGAACCGCTGCTGCTCTCATGATGCTTCCGTCTCACAGGTCTGAGCTGACCTCACATACAGGAGAACAGACCCGCGGTGACAATGGAGGACGAGCAAGTGAGGGGCTGCAGCCATCACTAGACAGGAAGTGAGAGCTGATGGACACTGACGCTGCCGTAGGGCAGGTTCTACGGAAGAAGGGGGTGAAGTAGGAATTCCACTGCGTGTCGTTTCCTCAGGGAATGCTCTCGGGATAAACGGGGTCAGGGAAGGAAAACAGAGCAGAGAATGCCACTAAGCAAGGATGTGGTCTCGCGTGGAACAGAGCATGAGCCTGATCCCGTGAGATACTGAGCAGAACTCTCCAGTATAACCATCCGTGTCTGATGGTAGAAATACTCCGTCCTCACTCCCTCTCCACCTGTCGCTACCTGCGCATTTAAAATGTGCTATGTACAGGGGTGCCTGGGTGGATCAGTCACTTAACTATCCAGCTTTGACTCACTGTTGGTGAGTTCGAGTCCCTCATTAGGGTCTCTGCTGTCAGCACAGAGCCCACTTGAGATCCTCCATACACCCTCCTCTCTCTTTCCCTCCCCTGCTTGTTCTCTCTCTCTCAAATGAAATAAAAAAATCAAGAAGCATAATAAAAATAAAATGTCTTAGCTACAAAAATAAAAAATAAGAAAATGTATGAGCCAAGAAACTGAAACTACATTTTAATTGTAATGAATTTAAATTGAAATAGCTTCCTGTGGATACGTCCTAGTGCATCGGACAGCCCGGCTCTGGAGCATGAATTGCATCAGGTTCTGTCCTGCCTTGGCAGNATACTCGTAACAAATCGTGTTTGCACTGGAGCACCAGCAGGTAAAGAGCGTCTGAGCAGGTCACCAATGGTGTTCATACAAGAGTCCATTCATGATCATGTACAAGGATAGAAGGATGGGACCTATTGTACTTTATACATCACCTCAGTGCAATCACACACACACACACACACACACACACACACACACACACACAACCTGCCACTTTCCTAATTGATTAATTATGTAAACATTTAGGCTTCATACTACTTTTTTCTTCATCATATTGCTATTCGTACCCATGGGAAGGATCAGCTTTTCTTGTTAACAATAAAGTCAAAATACAGATGCATTGACATAATATTCACAAAATGGAACTTGCCTTTTGTAATTTTCAACATAGCATTTACAAACTCCGTATATATTTTAGATATTTTGTGGTAACTCCTAAGGGAGGAAGTAAGCATTTAGGAAATATAAATACTGACAGTGAGTTTACACATAGAGAACAAATATTGTCTTATTTCACAGACTATAAGGAATCAAAGGAAAGCATGGACGATGTAATTATGCATAAATGACATTTTATCATCAGTTAATATGCATATTGAAATTATTTTCTGCACGAGCATAGAGAGGTATAATGAATGTACTAAAATAGATGAAATGTCTAGGAATGACATGGTGGCATTTGTAATGAACAATTAAATTTAATTCTTGTATTTGCTGAATTCCATAGTCAACTCCTTCCTTTAGACAATTGACCATATATGCAAATCATTTCATATTTTTGTTTCAAGAACAATTGTAACTGAAAATAAATTGACTTGCCAATTCCTAGAGCAACAAAGGGAGTTAGTTCCATTTTACTCACCTTTTTTTGCCTTCTCTTTCGGGATCTAAGCTATTTCCCTACCTCACTTCAAGTTACTGCCTAAATACAGTTCTAGGATTGGAATGAGGACATGTAGAATCATTCAGTGTTTGCAGTAAATGCAAAGGTTGACTATACCAGCAGTGGCTCATCCATGAATTTTTCTTAAGAAAGGATGCTTTCTCAGGATGACTTCATGTAGTACCAGAGATCTGCACTTTGCCTCTAGAAGGTAGATGATGAAGACAATTGCAAACTTTCAGGATGGTGTCCTGAGTACGATGACCTGCCTGTGTGACAGTGAGGCCCTTATGAGCAGGAAAGGGTGCCATGACACTGAGTTGTAGCTGTGCTGGCACAGAGAACCAAGTCCATTCCCCTGCTGACCTCTCCGGGGAACATTGATGCCCCACAGTCTTAATGAGCCCATGTCACTGTGCTGCCCACACGTGGCAATCCTCAGGGACAATGACGATGGAGGACAATGCCGGAGGAGACCTAATCTGTCTCTTTTATTAGTTCACATATCTCACAGAGGACAATAACTCCCTAGACCATCCCAACTACCTTAGCTGCCATCTGTGAATGACCTACATGTTTTACAAAACACTTAAGATTTTTCCCTCACAATTGTCCAAAAAATTTACATATAAATATATAAGGAAGATTCCATTAAGTTCCTTAACCTTAAATATAAGTATGTGAATCAATTCCTCATTTCATTTCATTTATAACCAAGTTATATGGCATCACAAAGCTAAATATTAGCATGAATATGAAGGGGGTCACTAAATCCTACCAAACTTCTAACACTCTAGGGAAAACAAACCTCAAATCCTCTAAAACACTGTAAAGTTTATAACCATATGTTTTAATGATGTGCTTAAACCATTTTAAAACTTATGTCTTTTTAATAAAACATACATGGTAACTTAAATTCAGCTAGCCTTTGCATTTAAGTTCCAAATGATTTTCAGTTTAGCAGGAGAGTTAAAATAATCACTACAGAAAATAGAAGGAAGTTGATGGGTGGTTTGTGACTGTTTCTTCTAGATTCATAATTTCCAGTTCATTTATCATATTCAGCCTAAGACATAAACTACGTCCTGTTGAAAACATTCTTACATTTGAATTTTCCCAGTTATTCCCTTACCAGTTAGATACCATCCTGATAGTTATGGGGAGAACGGGCAAATACAATACACTCTGGGTATCACACCTGCTACTTTGCTTTTCATCCCAGACCTCGCTGACTGCTGCCAGTCTTCATCTGCTCAAAACACTTTGATACTTGTGGGGCATTATCTAGTGATGCTGACCCAAGGTTTATAGCACTGGGGTCAGAAAATATGCATGGTACAATCGCAGTCTCTTCGTGTCTGTTGATACCTGATTTATGTTTTGTTTTGTTTTAATTAGTCTCCTGGCCCACCATGGAGCCCAACACTCCCAACACCGGGCTTGAAATCACACCCTTAGATAAGACACGAGCTGAGATTAAGACTCAGGTGCTTGGAGCGCCTGGGTGGCTTAGTCGGTTAAGCGTCCGACTTTCGCTTAGGTCATGATCTCACGGTTCGTGGGTTCGAGCCCCGCGTCGGGCTCTGTGCTGACTGCTAGCTCAGAGCCTGGAGCCTGTTTCAGTCTGTGACTCCCTCTCTCTCTGACCCTCCCCTGCTCACGCTGTCTCTCTCTCTCTCTCTCTCCTAGAAATAAATAAAACATTAAAAATTAAAAAGAATATGAAAAAAAAAAAAAGACTCAGGTGCTTAACCAAACGACCTATTCAGTTCCCCCCATGCCTGATTTGTGACTCAGTATGTGATCTACTCTGGAGAATATTCCATGTGCCCTCGAGAAGAATGTGTATTCTGCTGCTTTAGGATGGAATGTTGCACATGTATCTGTTAAGTCCATCAGATCCAGTGTGTCATCCAAATCCATTGCCTCCTCATTGATTTTCGCTTTGTGGAAGCGAATGATTGTGGAAAAAAGGATTTGTCCATTTAGGGAAGTAGAATGTTAAAGTCCCCTACTATTATTATATTATTGTCCATGAGTGCCTTTATGTTTGTTACTAATTCTTTTATGAATTAGGGTGACACAATGTTGGGGGAATAAATATTTACAATTGTTAGATTTGTTACATCTTCTTGTTCAAGTGTCCCCTTTATTAGTGCTTAATGCCCTTCTTCATCTCTTGTTACATGCTTTGTTTTCAGTTTGCTGGTACAAGTATTGCAACCTCGGCTTTCTTTTCATGTCCATTATCATGATAAGTGTTTGTCCAACCTCTCACTTAAATCTGCCTGTGTCTTTAGGTATAAAATGAGTCTCTGTAGGCAGCATATATGGGTCTTGGTTTTTTTATGCATTCTGACACCTTATAACTTTTAATTGGAGCATTTAGTCCATTTACATTTGGACTAATGATGGAAAGATATGTATTTGGTGCCATATTATTTCTTCTTCTGTCATCCTTTCTGGAGATATTTTCTATTTCCTTCTAGCCTTTGCCACTTTTGGTCTTTCCACTCAACGAAGTCCTTTTCATATTTCTTGCAGGGCTGGTTTGGTGGTCACAGATCTCCTTTAGGTCTTGAGGGGGGGGTGTCGGGATTTTTAGTGGCTTGAAACAACAGTCATTTCATTTGGTCTCATGGTCTTGTGGGTCAGGAGTTTGGGCAGGGTCTCCGTTGGTAGATCCATCTGTTTTATATGGTATCAGCTGAAGTCACTCAGTAGCATCCAGCTGCTGACTGGTCTGGAGGATCCAATACTGTTTCACTCAAATGTCTGGTGTCTTGGTAGGCATGTCTGGAAGACTGGATTCAGAAGGGTGCTTCTTTCTTTCTACATGGGCTAGGGCTCTCCATGACGTCTCTTTAGCTGACCAGCCAAACTTCTTAACGGAAAAAGCCTAAGCTTAAGAGAGGATTCCAAGGAGATGAAGTAAAATATACCAGCAAAGTTTGGGATAGAAACTGGCACAACACTACTACTAGTCAAAGTGGTCACTGTCTACCCAGCCTTAAGTGGAAGGGAAGTAGAGTGCAGACTTGGGTGCTCTTGGTGGAGATGTGGGGGAAAATGTCAAAGAACTTGGAGCAATCTTTACTCTGCCACAGTATTAAATTACCATTTCACAAATGAAAAAATTAGAGCACAGAGCAGTTAAATATCTTGTGAATATAATACAAGTAGGAAAGTGATGGGATGGAGATAAGTGTCTCCCACATTTGTTGCATTGATAGGATTTGTTTTTAGAGTAAAGGTGAAGTTTATCAGGTTTAAGCAATGGTGGAATACTTGAAATTAACATGTTCTTTTAATGGTATAAGATCTATTATGCCAAGTCAGTTGCCTGCATGAAGGAAACAAAAGGAATTAATTACTACATTTATAGGGTGTTCTACAACACAGGAGTGAAAACCTACCTTATATTTTTACATTATGAATTTTCAGATGATGGGTGAGGTGCGAATATTGTCTAAAGGACTTCCCACATTCCTCACATTTTCAAGATTTCTCACCATACAAATACTCTGATGTTGTGTAAGTTGTGAGACGAATCTAAAAGCCTTCCCATGATCCTTGCAGTCTTAGGGTTTAACACCAATATGAATACTTTGCTGTGAAATAAGTTTGGAATAACGACTCAAGGCCTTCCCAAATTCCTTACATTCATAAGGTTTTTCTCCAGGATGAAGTCTATGATGAAGAATAAGATGATAGCCATGACCAAAGGCTTCCCACATTGCTCACATTCATATGGTTTCTCACCAGTAGGGAGTTACTGATGTACTTGAAGGGCAGAGCCACACAGAAAGGCCTTCCCACATTCTTTATATTCATATAGTTTGTCGGCAATATTGAGCTTCTGATGTTGAGTAAGGCTGTACACTGTCTAAAGGCCTTTGCGCATTTTGTACATACATAGAGTTTCTCACCAGTATGAACCCTCTGATGGACAGTAAGTTGACCATGAACTCTAATATTTAAAAAAGGAATCAAGAATATTCACAGGGAAACATAGTCTCTTTAATAAATCGTCCTGAGAAAACTGGGTAAATACATTCAGAAAAATGAAACTGGAGCCTTATATTACACCACTCAAACAAATTAACTTGTAATAGATTAACATGAAAACATAAGACCTGATATTGTAAAACTCCTAGAAGACAACATAGAGAACACAATTCTTGACACTGGACACATTGACACATTGACAGTTATTGAATGAGGCTATTCTAGCGTTAACCTACCTACTCACATAGCCTACTCTTTGTGATCCAAATTCCAATGCAAAGACTGAAAGTCTGTGATTCTAAATTTTAAGTTATTACACCTATAAGGGTATAGTTTGCTCCATGGAACGCTTGAGTGGTACAAGATTCTACCAATAACCAGTATACCCACCACCTCCTAGAAAGTGTTGTTTTTTTTTTCCTTTCAATGTGACCTACAGGAATAAACTGTTAATATACACTAGGATGTATTTATATTTCAGAACATACTGGAAATATATCATTTATAAGCCAGTCACTTTTGAGTAGTATAAGCTAAAGGAAACATATTTTCTTCTACTAATCATCTTCACAAAAGTGTTAAGAGTAGGGACTACAGGAGACTAGATATGGAGCACATGTTTGTGCATGAGCATGTCCGTGTGTGCAAGTGTATAATAATATATTAATATATATGCTGCTTCACTCCAAATGCAAACCAAAATGTAACATGTTGTGGTAGAACATGAGGAGAAACATTCTTTGGGAAATACAGATGGTTTTTCCAAGAAGGACAGTGAAACTTGGGAGAGGTTAATTTCAGGCTAAAACGAATACCTTCTTAGCCAACATGCTTTCTTTAATTACATTAAAACAGAGTTCTCTTTCCTGAAGATAAACTAAGAAAGAACTTTCCAAAAAGAGTCTGACAAAACTGTTTCAGTGTTTCCAAGTGCTTGAAATGAGGACTTTAAAATACATGAAAAAAAGAGGGAGCCTAGATGGCTCAGTCAGTTAATCATGCAACTTTAGTTGAAGTCGAGATCTCAGGGTTGCTGACTTTGAGCCCTATATCAGGCTTTCCACTGTCAGCGCAGAGACCCCTTTGGATCCTCTGTCTCCCTCTCTCTATGCCCCTCCCCCACTTGTTCTTTCTCTCTCTCTCCCTCACTCAAAAATAAACAAACATTAAAATAATATTTAAAATGCATGGAAAGTACTACTTTTGACCTGCTACCACAGAATCAGGGGGACTCTTGAGAAAGGCTTTGACCATTAATAACGACACGCCATTGATCATGAGGATCCAAAATAACTCAATCATTAAAAATGTCCAGGATGCTTCAGTGACACTCAACACACAGGTGCAATGACTGAACAAGTTCACTTTCAAAAGAGTTTAAAACTATCCTCACAAATGGTTCACTAATCAGAACTTGCACTTCTTGAAGACCTCATATATTTTATTCAGTTCACATTGGTTAAAATACATCTGCCAAACAACGTAAATACAATTAAAATTTTAAAGCGGAGCCAGTGCGGGGACCCAGGGAGGCCCCCCAATATGGACCTCAACAGCATAGTGATTATTTTGAATAGAAGCTACTGTGGAAAGGGCAGGTGCGAGGACATCATACCCTCTTCTGTCCCCCTGGAAGCAGGAAACACCTCCCCTATAAAAGACCCCACCCAGGACTAAGAAGTAAAAGACCGCTTAGAGTTGAGAAAGCTATAGAAATAAAACGGCTAATGTTTTAAAAATCTACTACCTCAGCCCAAATTCCACTTAGAATTCCCTACTAACTGAAGCTCCAAAAATTTGTTTTCTGTCTCCTGTCAATTTTGCACACATGAAGTATCTCCCTAAAAAAGGTATAAAAACCACCTACTTTGGTCATTCCATTGGGTGTCAATTTCCTGACTGGGCCTCCGTGTGCAGGTAAGAAAACTTTGGGTGTTTTCTCCTGTTACTCTGTCTCCTGTGAATTTAATTCCAAAACAGTTAGAAGAACCCTGGGGAAAGAAGGAAATGTCTCCTCCCAAAAGTCAGAGTCCTGTTCCTAAGGCCACATCAGGAACCCCTTCCCCTGATCCTCTGACCTCCAATCATTCACCCTCTCCTTTCTGCATTACAATCCTCCTTCCCCCATAAACCATGTGTCCACACACAGTGGTTCCCAGAGTCCTCACCACCAGGTCTCAAACATGCCACAACACCACAAAGGTGAAAGAAAGCTCTCATCTATGTCACAAAACAAGCATCTGAAAAGGAGTCACCTGCAAAGGGAGGGGCTGCCGGGGATCTGTGACCTGTTCCTGTTCCTCAGGGAGACTGGTCAGAGCAGGACTCTGGCAGACAGCAGTGGTAAAATGTACAGACTAGGAGACACAGGAGCGTCTTATAGGGGTGACTGCACTCTGATGACGGATCCAGTAGTGTGCGAGCAGGAGGTATAGGGTCTGCTCAGAGAGCAGTTACCCACACTATACACCCTGTCGTTATGCGAACTCACATCAGCCCTCAGGCCACAATAGGGCTACGAAAGTAGGGACAGGTGAACTTAGAATCTCTCATTCCTTGTCTTGGCTTACTGGTACCACCGGGGAGGGTGTGGGGGGATGGGTTAAATAAGTGATGGGGATTTAGGAGTACACTAGTGATGGCCGAAATGTTGAATTACTATACAGTACACAGGAAAATATTATAACACTGCAGGCTAGCTATGATAGCATTAAAATAAAAACTTAGGGGCGCCTGAGTGGTTTTGTCAGTTAAGTGTCCGACTTCGGCTCAGGTCATGATCTCACAGTCCGTGGGTTCAAGCCCCACATCGGGCTCTGTGCTAACAGCTCAGAGCCTGGAGCCTGCTGCAGTATCTGTGTCTCCCTCTCTCTCTGCCCCTCCCTCGCTCGCTCTCTGTCTCTGTCTCTCAAAATAAAATAAAGACATTAAAAAATAAAATAAAAACTTAAAAAAACTAATAAAAATTAATNACTTCTTGGAAAAACCTCTGATACAGACAGCCTATGGACATTCCAATAGAGCCATGATCAAAATGAAAGAAAAGATGATACCTCTTCAGCCATTGCTAGAAAATGCTAAAATGTTAATATTGATTACAGTGATTTAGTGGTCTATTCCTATTTTGCTATGCTTTTATGATGTGTGCATAATTCTCCCTTGCAATTAGAAATGGAATAGTGTTCCCAAATGGGGGTGACATAAAATCCTGTGAAACTTTATTATTAAATAAATATGAATATGATGCAGATGGTCTAGGAACACTTATTCAGCATCTCTGGAAGCTGCAATGAATCCATGAACTTAGAGTTTGAACAATCACTTGTATAAAAGAATAAAAGGAAATTCTCTTGAAGAGTCATTAAGGAAAATGTTGGATGACACGAGCAGGACACAAAATCTTAACGGCTCTGACATTCAAAGTCTTCCATCACAGGGTCTTCCCCCAAGGCATCTGGAGTCGTAGCTCCGAAGGAGCACCATTTTTATTGCTCCTGTCACATCCTTGTTCCGCAGGGTATATATGAAGGGGTTGACCATAGGGGTTATGATGGTGTAGAAGAGAGAAATGAACTTGCCCTGATCCTGGGAGTAGTTGTTACTGGGCTGGACATAAATGTAGATGGCCGTGCCATAGAAGAGGGAGACCACCGTGAGGTGGGATCCACATGTCTCAAACACTTTCCTCTGGCCTCTGGCTGACTTTATTCTTAAGACGGCCCACACAATCCGACCATAGGAGAACGTGATTAATGACGCAGGTATGAAAAAAAAGATCATACTGAAAAATAAAATCTCTGACTCATACTCAGTGGTGTCAACACAGGCAAGTTTGAGCAGGGCACTGACCTCACAAAAGAAGTGATCTATTTTATTTCTCCCACAAAGTGGTACAAGGAAAATGAGCACCGTCTGCAATGAGGAGTTGGCAAAACCAATGAACCACGATGCAGAAGCCATCAGGGCACAGAGACGAGGGTGCATGATCACCGTGTAGTGCAGGGGCCTGCAGACGGCTGCGTAGCGGTCAAATGCCATCATCCCTAAGAGGATGCATTCTGTGCCTCCCAACCCTAGAGTGATGAACAGCTGAGCTACACAGCCGCCAAAGGACATAGACTTGTCTGCTCCCCTGAGATGAACCAGGAGCTGAGGAACAGTGCTGGTCGTGTAACACAGGTCCAGAAAGCTTAGGTTGGAGAGGGAAAAGTACATGGGAGTGTGAAGGTGTGGGTCCAGGCGGGACAGGGCAATGATGGTCGTGTTTCCCAGCAGGGTGAGCAGATAGAAGATCAGAAGCACCACAAAGAGGACTCGCTCCAGGTGAGGCCGGTCAGAGAAGCCCAGCAGGATAAACCCAGTGAAGGAACTTCCATTTTTCTGCTCCATCCTTTCTTACCACATGTTTCCTGTCAAGACCAAGTATTTAGCACTTTTTAAAAGAAATCTCCAATAAAGAGACTTGGTGGGGCTAGTCAGATCATACATCATATGAAAGACATGGCCATGGAATTTTATCATTAACTATTTGAATAAATGATATACTTACCAAAATTGCATAGTTTACACCAATAGTTTCACATTATCATAACAAGAAATCATTCATATTTATTATACAAAATCAAATAATGTACCTTGTGTTTGCATCAGTGGTAGGAACATAAGGTCTTTCAGTCTGTACGTACTAGGACTTAAAGTACCATAAAAATGTATGTATATCACACCCAATATAAATAGGCTAAATGCTGCAATCAAAAGACCTATGGTACCAGAATGGATAAGAAAAAAAGACCCATCTATATCCTGGTTACAAAGACTCATTTTACACCTAAGGACACCTCTATATTGAACGTGAGGGGATGGAGAACGATATATCATGATAATGACCATCAAAAGAATGCTGGAGTAGCTATACTTATATCAGACAAAGTAGATTTTAAAATAAAGGCTGTAACAAGGGATAAAGAAAGGCATATCATAATTAAGGGGTCTATCCACCAAAGAGATCTACCAATTGTAAATATTTACACTCCCAATGTGAGACACCCAATATATATAAATCAATTAATCACAAACATAAAGAAAATCATTGATCATAATACCATAATAGCAGGGAAGTTCAACATCCCACTTACACAAATGGACAGATCATCTAAGCAGAAAATCAGTAAGAAAACAATGGCTATGAATGACACACTGGACCGGATAGACATAACAGATATATTGAGAACATTTCATCCTAAAGCCACAGAATACACATTCTTCTTAAGTTACCTGGAACATTCTCCAGAATAGGTCACGCAATGGGTCACAAATAAGCCCTAAACAAGTACAACAGATCGAGAACATACCATGCATATTTTCAGACCACAGTGCCATGATACTCGAAATCAACCACAAGAAAAAAATTGAAAACACCATGAATACCTGGAGATTAAAGAATATTCTACTAGGAGAGGAAAGGCAAGATGGTGGAGAAATAGGGAGCTCCATACATTTCGCCTGCACCCATCTCTCAAACAGAGAAGGCCTGAGGTCGTAGGACACTGAGCCACAGGAGTTTGGGAAGGAAAAGTGACAGAGTACACTGGGAAGGAAACCTCATAAGTGCGGCTGCCCCAAGAAACAAGCCAAACTACACATGGTGGAGAGTCCCAAATACCACTACCATTAGGGAAACAAAATAACCAAACGCTCCACAAGAGAATCCAACAGACACCGTCCAAAGACCACTTCCTGAACAGGCAGGCCCTGAACAGTCAAAAGAGCCCTCTCTAATACAGCAGAACTCACAGGGGCCCTGTGTACAACAAGCATTAAAAATTAACAAGAGATAAAAAGCTAACCAAATGACAAAACGAAAGAGCTCTCCTCTAAAGAAACTCCGGGAAGAAATGACAGCTAAAGAACTGTTCAAAACAGACATAAGCAACATAACTGAACAAGAATTTAGCACAATAACCATAAAATTAATCGCTGTGCTTGAAAAAAGCATGGGGGACATCAGAGAAACTATGGCTACAAAAATTATGGAGCTTAAAAATAGTTATGATGAATTAAAAACTGTGATAAATGAGATACATAATAAACTGGAGGCATCCAATGCACGGATTGAAGAGGCAGAAAGGAGAACAAGTGATTTAGAAGACACGATTATAGAAAAAGATGAAACTGAGAAAAAGAGAGATAAACTGATCCAGGAACATGAAAGAAGAGTTCAGCGATACAATCAAATGGAACAAGATCCATATCGTAGGAATTTCAGAAGAGGAAAAGAGAGGAAAAGGTGCTGAAGGAGTCCTGGAACAAATTATAGCAGAGAACTTCCCCAGCCTGGAGAGGGAAGTAGAAGTTGAAATTCAAGAGGCACAGAGAACTCCCCTCAGACGTCACTTGAATCGATCATCTGAACGACATATCCTAGAGAAACCGGCAAAATATAAGGAGAAAAAGAGAACTGTGAAAGCAGCTTGGGAGAAAAATGCCCTAACATAGAAAGGGAAACCTATCAGAGTGGTGACAGACCTATCTACTGAAACTTCACAGGCCAGAAAGGAATGGCAGGAGATCTTCAATGTGATGAACAGAAAAAATATGCAGCCAAGAATCCTCTACACAGCAAGCCTGTCATTCAAAATAGAAGGAGAGATAAGTCTTTCCAAATAAACAGAAATTGAAAGAATTTGTCACCACTAAGCCGGCCCTACAAGAAATCCTGAGGGAGACGCTCTGATGGAGGTATTTCAAGGAACGCAACATACCAGAGACACCACCACAAGCATGAATTCCACAAAGGACACAATGACTCTAAACCCATATATTTCAATAATAACACTGAATGTGAATGGGCTGAATGCTCCAATCAAAAGACATAGGGTACAAGAATGGATTAAAAAAACCCAAATCCATCTATTTGCTGTCTACAAGAAACGCATTTTAGACTGGAAGATACCTTCAGATTAAAATTAAGGGGATAGAGAAATATATATCATGCTACTGGAAGTCAAAAGAAAGCTGGAGGAGCTATACTTATATCCGACAAACTGGACTTTAAATTAAAGACAATAACAAGGGAGGAAGAAGGGCATTATATAACAATTACAGGGTCTATCCATCAGGAAGAACTAACAGTCATAAATGTCTACACACCGACTATGGGAGCACTTAATATTTAAACAATTAATCACAAACAGAATCAATCTTATACATAAGAATGTGCTAATAGCAGGGGACTTTCATATACCACTTAGAGCAATGGATAGATCAACCAGACAGAAAATCACTAAAGAAAAAATGGACATGAATGAAACATTGGACCCGACGGATCTGACAGATATATTTAGAACTCTACATCCTGAGGACATGGAATTCACTTTCTTCTCAAGTGCGCATGGGACATTCTCCAAGATAGATCACACACTGGGACATAAAGCAGCCTTCAATAAATATAAAAGAACTGAGATCATACCATGCACACTTTCAGATCATAATGTTTTGAAACTTGAAATCAATTACAGGAAGAAGTCTGGAAAACCTCCAAAAACATGGAGGTCAAAGAACACCCTACTAAAGAATGAATGGGCCAATCAGGCAATTAGAGAAGATATTTAAAAATATATGGAAAGAAATGAAAATGAAAATACAGCAATCAAAACTCTATGGGATCCGGCGAAAGCAGTCTTAAGAGGAAAGTACATTGCACTCCAGGCCTATTCTAGAAATTAGAAAAAGCACAAGTGCAAAATCTAACAGCTCATGTAAAGGAATTAGAGGCAAAGCAACAAGAGCACCCCAAACTCAGTAGAAGAAGAGAAATAGTAAAAATCAGAGCAGAAATAAACAACATAGAGACCAAAGAAACAATTGGACAGATCAATGAAACCAAGAGTTGGTTTTTTGAAAAAATAAACAAAATTGACAAACCTCTAGCCAGGCTTCTCAAAAAGAAAAGAGAGAGCACCCAAATAGACAAAATCATGAATGAAAATGGACTTATTAAAACCAATCCCTCAGAAATACAAGCAATCATCAGGGAATACTATGAAAAATTAAATGCCAACAAATTGGGCAACTTAGAAGAAATGCACGAATTCCTAAACACACACTCACTACCAAAATTCACACGGGAAGAGATAGAAAACCTGAACAGACCCATAACTAGTGAAGAAATCGAATCAGTTCTCAAAAATCTCCCAACAAATAAGAGCCCTGGACCTGATGGTTTCCCTGGGGAATTCTACCAGACATTTAAAACAGAATAATCCCAATTCTTCTCAGGCTATTCCAAAAAATAGAAATTGAAGGAAAACTTCCAGACTCATTTTATGAATCGAGCATCACTTTGATTCCCAAGCCAGAGAGAGATCCAACAAAAAAAGAGAACTACAGGCCAATATCCTTGATGAATACGGATGCAAAAATCCTCAACAAGATACTTGCAAATCGAATCCAACAGCACATAAAAAGAATTATCCACCATGATCAAGTGGGATTCATTTCTGGGTTACAGGGCTGTTCAATATTTGCAAATCAATCAATGTGATACATCACATCAACAAAAGAAAAGACAAAAATCGTATGATCCTGTCGACAGATGCAGAAAAAGCATTCGACAAAATACGGCATTTTTCTTAATAAATACCCTCAAGAAAGTTGGGATCAGAGGAACTGACCTAAACATCATAAAAGCCATTTATGAGAAGATCTCAGCTAACGTGATCCTCAGTGAGGAAACACTGAGATTTCCCCCTGAGATCAGGAACACGACAGGGATGTCCACTCTCACCACTGCTGTTTAACATAGTGCTGGGAGTCCTAGCATCAGCCATCAGACAACAAAAGGAATTCAAAGGCATCAGAATTGGCATAGAAGAAGTGAAATTTTCACTTTTCGCAGACGACATGATACTCTACATAGAAAACCCGACAGACTCCACCAGAAGCCTTCTAGAACTGATCCAAGAATTCAGCCAAGTTGCAGGGTACAAAATCAACGTATAGAATCGGTTGCATTTTTGTACATCAACAGTGAGGCAACAGAAAGAGAAATCAAGAAACTGATCACATTCACAATGGCACACACACAAACACATAAAATACCTAGGAATAAACCTAACCAAAGATATAAGAGATCTCTATGTTGAAAACTATAGAGAACTTATGAAGGAAATTGAGGAAGACACAAAGAATTGTAAAAACATTCCATGCTCATGGTTTAGAAGAATAAATATAGTTAAAATGTCATTACTACCCAAAGGAACCTACACATTCAATGCAATCTCAGTGAAAATTGCACCAGGATACTACTCAAAACTAGAACAAACTATCCTAAAATTTGTATGGAACCACAAAAGACCCCGAATAGCCAAAGTAATCTTGAATAATAAAACCAAAATGGGAGGTATCACCATCCCAGACTTTAGTCTCTACTACAAAGCTGTCATCATCAAGACAGTATGGTATTGGCACAAAAACAGACACATAGACCAATGGAATAGAATTGAGAACTCAGAATTGGACACAAAATGATGTAGCCAAGTAATCTTTGACAAAGCAGGAAAGAATATCCAATGGACAAAAGACAGCCTCTTTAACAGATGGTGTTGGGAGAACTGGACAGCAACATCCAGAAGAATGAAACTAGATCATTTTCTCACACCATACACAAAAATAAACTCAAAATGGATAAAGGACCTGAACGTGAGATAGGAAACCATCAAAACCCTAGAGGAGAAAGCAGGAAACAACCTCCTTAACCTCCACCACCGAAATTTCTTACCTGACACATCCCCAAAAGCAAAAGAATCAAGAGTAAAAATAAACTTTGGGGACCTCATCAAGATTAACAACTTCTGCATGGCAAAGGAAACAATCCATAAAATGAATAGCCAATTGACAGAATGGGAAAAGATAGCTGCAAATGACATATCATATAAAGGGTTAAAATCCAAAATCTATAAGGGACTCACCAAACTCCACACCCGAAAAACAAACAACCCAGTGAATTAATGGGCAGAAGATATGAACAGACACTTCTCCAAAGAGGACATCCAGATAGCCAACAGACACATGAAACAATGCTCAGCATCCCTCCTCATCAGGGAGATACAAATCAAACCACACTGAGATACCACCTCACGCCATTCAGAGTGCCTAAAATTAGCAAATCAGAGAACTCTAGAAGTTGGCGAGGATGTGGAGAAATGGGCACCCTCCTACACTGTTGGTGGGAACGTAAAGTGGTGCAGCCCCTCTGGAAAACAGTGTGGAGGTTCCTCAAAAAATTAACAATTGAACTCCCCTATGACCCAGCAATAGCACTGCTAGGAATTGACCCAAGGGATACAGGAGTGCTGATCCATAGGAGCACACGTACCCCAATGTTCATAGCAGCACTCTCAACAATAGCCAAAACATGGAAAGAGCCTAAGTGTCCACAGACGAATGGATTAAGAAGATGTGGTTTATCTATACCATGGAATACTACATGGCAATGAGAAAGAATGAAATCTGGCCTGTGTAGCAACATGGATGGACCTTGAGGGTGTTATGCTGAGCGAATTAAGTCAGAAAAAGAAGGACAGCTACCATATGTTTGCACGTATATGAGGATTAGGAGGAACTTAACGGAGGACCGTGGGGGAGGAGAAGGGAGGAAACAGTGGGGGAGAGGAAGGGAGGCAAACCATGAGAGGCTCTTGAATGCTGGGAAGAAACTGAAGACTGATGGGTGTGGGTGGAGGGGGGAGATGGGCATGGAGGAGGGCATTGTGGGGATGACCACTGGGTGTTATATGGAAACAAACTTGACCATAAACTATTTGTAAAAAATATAAAAAAATAAAAAAGAATATTCTACTAAAGAATGAATGGCTTAAACAAAAACTAAAAAGTACATGGGGGAGGGGTCCTGGGTGGCTCAGTTGGTTAAGCCTCTGACTTCGGCACGGGTCATGATCTCATGGCTTGTGGTTTGGGCCCGCGTCAGGTTCTGTGCTGACAGGTCAGAAAATAGAGCCTGCTTCACATTCTGTGTCTCCCTCTCTCTCTGCCTCCCTCTCTCTCAACAATAAACAATAACTTTTTAAAACAAAAATGATAAAAATACATGGAAGTCAATGAAAATGAAAACACGACAGCCCAAAACCTCTGGGATGCAACAACGGCTGTCCTAAGAAAGAAGTACATAGCAACCCAGGTCTTCCCAGAGATGGAAGAAAGCTCTCAAATACACAACCTAACCTTACACCTGAAGGAGGCTGGAAAAGAACAGCAAAGAAAGCCCAGAATCTGCACAGGAAGGGAAATAATAAAGATTAGAGCAGAAATCAATGATATGAAATAAAAAAACACACAGAGTAGAACAAGTCAATGAAACTAGGTGCTGGTTCTCTGAAAGAATTAAAAATTGATAAACCCTAACCATATGGATCAAATAGAAATAGGAAAGGGACCAAATAAATG
>NW_027528622.1:0-204 GCF_008692635.1 Crocuta crocuta
TAAATGGGGGTGCGGTAGCCCCAAGACCCATCCTCGGCCCACGTACCAGGGCTGTGATAATGAATTATTCGTTTGGGAGGCCATTCATTATTCTTCCAGTTGCCAATTTGCAAGGCACACTGCTTTCTTTGAACTTTCCTATCTCCATATATTTGAACTCCCAGATGTTCTCCTTCTGCAAGTGGGAGTAGGAAGAAGGATGGG
>NW_027528622.1:604-802 GCF_008692635.1 Crocuta crocuta
CCCCATGTTGGTCCCCCGACATACATAGCATGAAGAGATCTTCAGAGTCTGGGCTATAGTCTCTGCCAGGGCCAGAAACAAATTCTTTGCTGTGACTGAAATGGGAGGGGGACTACTTCATATTTCCTCATAGAAGGAGGGAAAAACTTGGTAGGACGTGGCTGGATGGGTGGCAGTGATCCTCCTAAAATATAGTAC
>NW_027528623.1:0-219 GCF_008692635.1 Crocuta crocuta
ACTCTCAACAATAACCAAAACATGGAAAGAGCCTAAGTGTCCATTAAAGGACGAATGGATCAAGAAGATGTGGTTTATCTATGCAATGGAATACTACATGGCAATGAGAAAGAATGAAATCTGGCCATGTGTAGCAACATGGAAGGAACTCGCGGGTGTTTTGCTGAGCAAAATAAGTCAGGCAGAGAAGGACAGATACCATATGTTTGCACGTATCAG
>NW_027528623.1:335-1372 GCF_008692635.1 Crocuta crocuta
TGAGGGAGGAGGGGAGGGGGAATGATAGGCATGAAGGAAGGCACTTGTGTGGATGAGCACTGCGTGTTATATGGAAACCAACGTGACAATAAACTTTAAAAAAGAAAAGAAGATGTGATTTATCTATCCAATGGAATACTAAATGGCAATTGAAAGAATGAAATCTGGCCATGTGTAGCAACATGGATGGAACTTGAGGGTGTTATGCTGAGCGAAATAAGTCAGGCAGAGAAGGGAGATACCATACGTTCGCACGTATAGGAGAATTAGGAGGAACTTAAAGGAAGACCATGGGGAAACGGAAGGGGAAAAATAGTTGGGGAGAGGGAGGGAGGCAAAGCATGAGAGACTCTTGAAATAAGAGAACAAACTGAGGGCAGATGGGGTGGGGGAAAGGGAAGGGGGTGATGTGCATGCAGGAGGGCACTTGTGGGGATGAGCAATGGGTGTTATATGGAAACCACTTTGACAATAACCTATTTTAAAAATATCTTAAAAAAATATGTTATGACGTCAGTTTCCATGGTGGACTCCCATCCAACTGTTTGCTAGAAGTATTGATAGTACACATACACTATCTTCTGTTATCCCATTTTCTTCTCAAAGAAATTCCATAATTTTTACTGTGAATCAAAACTGTGATTTAACTAAACAGTCTTTTTAATGACACACTATTCTGTGCTAAACGTACCCAAAACCATAACAACTTAAAACTATAGAGATCTAACGAACGTAAAACACTAAGCAGGACTCAAGGACAGCACAGATAAAGATGTATAAGCACAGTTGCCTTTGCTACACACAACAAATTTAGAAAAATGAGCTCTAAGTAAACAATTCTCCATCATCTTTCTCCCACAGTTTTTTATTTTCATGGGCTTTGGCCTGGATGTTTCTCAATTGCTGGACAGTTACTATACTAGGTATCCAGTCTCTTTGGAAATGAAACCCACTAAATAGGGAAAGAGTTACATTAGGCAGGGAGAGATAAAGGACCTTCAGGGAGTCAGACTGCAGCTACAAGTGGGAGGCTGAAG
>NW_027528623.1:4904-7246 GCF_008692635.1 Crocuta crocuta
GGGGCGCCTGGGTGGCTTAGTCGGTTGAGCGTCCGACTTTCGCTTGGGTCATGATCTCGCGGTTCGTGGGTTCGAGCCCCGCATCGGGCTCTGTGCTGACTGCCAGCTCAGAGCCTGGAGCCTGTTTCAGCCTGTGACTCCCTCTCTCTCTGACCCTCCCCTGCTCACGCTGTCTCTCTCTCTCTCTCTCTCTCCTAGAAATAAATAAAAAATATTTAAAAAAAAAAAAAATTAACAATAGAACTCCCTTATGACCCAGCAATAACACTGCTAGGAATTTACCCAAGGGATACAGGAGTGCTGATGCATAGGAGCAAATGTACCCCAATGTTCATAGCAGCNACCAAAACATGGAAAGAGCCTAAGTGTCCATTAAAGGACGAATGGATCAAGAAGATGTGGTTTATCTATGCAATGGAATACTACATGGCAATGAGAAAGAATGAAATCTGGCCATGTGTAGCAACATGGAAGGAACTCGCGGGTGTTTTGCTGAGCAAAATAAGTCAGGCAGAGAAGGACAGATACCATATGTTTGCACGTATCAGAGGATTAGGAGGAACTTACCGGAGGATCGTGGAGAAGAAGGGGGGAAATAGTCGGGGACAGGGAGGGAGGCAAACCATGAGAGATTCTTGAATGCTGAGAATAAACTGAGGACTGATGGGTATGAGGGAGGAGGGGAGGGGGAATGATAGGCATGAAGGAAGGCACTTGTGTGGATGAGCACTGCGTGTTATATGGAAACCAACTTGACAATAAACTTTAAAAAAGAAAAGAAGATGTGATTTATCTATCCAATGGAATACTAAATGGCAATTGAAAGAATGAAATCTGGCCATGTGTAGCAACATGGATGGAACTTGAGGGTGTTATGCTGAGCGAAATAAGTCAGGCAGAGAAGGGAGATACCATACGTTCGCACGTATAGGAGAATTAGGAGGAACTTAAAGGAAGACCATGGGGAAACGGAAGGGGAAAAATAGTTGGGGAGAGGGAGGGAGGCAAAGCATGAGAGACTCTTGAAATAAGAGAACAAACTGAGGGCAGATGGGGTGGGGGAAAGGGAAGGGGGTGATGTGCATGCAGGAGGGCACTTGTGGGGATGAGCAATGGGTGTTATATGGAAACCACTTTGACAATAACCTATTTTAAAAATATCTTAAAAAAATATGTTATGACGTCAGTTTCCATGGTGGACTCCCATCCAACTGTTTGCTAGAAGTATTGATAGTACACATACACTATCTTCTGTTATCCCATTTTCTTCTCAAAGAAATTCCATAATTTTTACTGTGAATCAAAACTGTGATTTAACTAAACAGTCTTTTTAATGACACACTATTCTGTGCTAAACGTACCCAAAACCATAACAACTTAAAACTATAGAGATCTAACGAACGTAAAACACTAAGCAGGACTCAAGGACAGCACAGATAAAGATGTATAAGCACAGTTGCCTTTGCTACACACAACAAATTTAGAAAAATGAGCTCTAAGTAAACAATTCTCCATCATCTTTCTCCCACAGTTTTTTATTTTCATGGGCTTTGGCCTGGATGTTTCTCAATTGCTGGACAGTTACTATACTAGGTATCCAGTCTCTTTGGAAATGAAACCCACTAAATAGGGAAAGAGTTACATTAGGCAGGGAGAGATAAAGGACCTTCAGGGAGTCAGACTGCAGCTACAAGTGGGAGGCTGAAGAAGAGGCAGCGGCAGCGGAAGCAGAGCTTGGGGAAGAAGAGAAGATAAATTGTTCCAGTCATGCCCAGGCTAGGTGCAATGCATGAGGCCTCACAAACTTTCTGGTAAGGTCCCAATAAAAATCCAGGGACAGAAATCCCCAGCGGCCTTTGGGGATCCCTGTCACTCTTGAGAGTTTTATACTTTCCCCTCAATAAATTCTCTCTCTTTGCTCATTCTCTGTTATCCATGCGATTCATTCTTTGACTTTGTGACACAAGAACCAGCATCTCTCCCACCTTCCCGTAACACCATCAGGAGTCATCAAATTTTGCAGAGCTGAGAACTTAAAAAAAATTTTTTTATAGTTTATTTTTGAGACAGAGAGAGACAGGACATGAGCGGGAGAGGGGCAGAGAGAGGGGGAGATAAAGAATCTGAAATAGGCTCCAGGCTCTGAGCTGCCAGCACAGAACCTGCTACAGGGCTCGAACCCATGAACCACGAGATCATGACCTGAGCCGAATTCCGACGCTTAACCGACTGAGCCACCCAGGCACCCCAGAACTGAGAACTTTAATCAATTTACCTCCAACTCTTCTTCAGGAGATTTAAGTAGCACAAAAGGAGTAAAATTGTTACACCTGCTAGCCATA
>NW_027528623.1:7445-9324 GCF_008692635.1 Crocuta crocuta
TGCTAGCCATAAAATGAGCAATACAAAAGAGACTATGTTAACTTCAGGGTGGGAATAAATGTACTGTTCACATCATGTTTTTTGAATGAAACTTTGAAAATTGGAGACTATCATACAGTAAGTGAATCTCTTAAGTGGAGCTTTTTTAAAAAAAAATCATTTATATAAGGCCATGTTTCCTAAAATATTCTCTGGTGGAACATGTTCTGTGATATGTTATACAGAAAAAAAAATGTCTACTTGTCAAATTCTACTTTTAAGAGTTCCTGCATTGGACATTCTTCTCTAGAAGATTTACAGTGCTATTAGTATATTAAAGACAGGGCCATGGGCAACAGTAATAAAACATTTAACCTTGGTGAACTGAGAAATCTTTCTATTTGCCTTGCCTAGTATTCTTTCCGCCCATCCCATGTGACCCTTACCTATTTATCCTGAAGAACTTGCTACAGAAATGTTGATGAAACAATTTCTTTTCTAAACCAAATGGGAGGCCATGACTGGTTCAAAGACCCAGTCTTTTCCCAATCCCCCCAACTAATTTATTCTTCAGATAATTTTTCTTAAGAACAGCAATATTATAAAAAATACTGAACACGTGTCAGTGCAATAAAACACAAAGGGATACAACAGTCAATAACTGCTTCCTTCTTACTAGTCTGCCAATTAACAGTCAATTCTTTAATTTACTCTGAAAATCGTTCTCTTGACCTATTTTCATCCTCAAAACAAAGTTTCATCTCTCATTTACCTTTCACTGCCAAGGTGCCAGTTAGTTGCTAGTCCCATCAAGTCTACATCAAATAATCCTCTTGTATGTAGTTAAAAATGATACATATTTCCACACCTCTATGCCTCTGCTTCTTTTTTTCAATCCAGAAAGAAATGACTTTGTTGAATTAACAAACTATTTTTTCAGTTTTACATATAACTTGCTCTTGAATCTTTCCTAGTCACTTCTTTCATAATGAATCTTTCATTTGTTTGCAGTTTTTATAGAAAATTCCTTAGGCAACGAATCCTGCTTAAAACTATAATTTTGCCTCATACAAAATTGTTTTTTACTATGTTTACAGACGGTAAATCTCTTGAGAGCAGTAGATCATGAATCATTCTTCTCTGTGGTATGTAGAAGAGTATCTTACATAAACTAGCATTAAATATACATTCGTTGATTGAGTAAATGTCAATAAATTGAACATTGAAGAGAGTTCTATTTACTCCCACATAGAAAGACACACACTGAAATTCTAGAATTTTTTGTAATAATAAAACCTTGAATTTAACCAGACCTATATGTAGTTCTCTTTCTTTAAGTTGTACCCTTTTCTTTCTTTAATTTGTTAATCCTTACAACCCTCTCTTTATTCTAGAAAAAGGAGTATTTTCCCCTAAATGTTCTATAATCTATCACTTCAATTATATTTTGTATTAAATAGCACCAAATTCTTCTTGTTTGAGTTATATGACTAGTTTCTGTGCTTGCACTGTCATATTAAGTTAACACAGACATTAGGCATATAAGAAATGTAAGGAATTAATGCAAAACAAAAAGCTGACCCATAAAAATTAATAATAATACCATTCTTTTCATCTATATCTCTNATGAGCTAATTAAAATGTAATATCAAAACATAAAAATAATATCATAATATACAAGTTCAGATACTCAGGTAAAGCCCCAAAGAGCACTATTTTCTTAATTTTCTCAAAAGTGCTAACAACAAAAGCAGTAATAATATAAGAAACCCACAAAAATGGTCCTGAGGCAGTACTGACAATAATGAAAAGAAGAATATAATATTCCAGGATGGGTATTAGTGACTTCAGATATTTATGAGTTTGTAAGTGAAGAAAAATGACCAATGGAAAATTCCTA
>NW_027528623.1:9361-9751 GCF_008692635.1 Crocuta crocuta
CAAGACCAAAGTTTTCCCTGGTCACTGCTCTCTTTCTTTAACTGCGCTATCAAATGAACTTAATTATGAACATAAAGTGTAATAAACTACAGTCATTCCTTCAATTCAACTCTGAAAATAATCTAATTGAAAGTTAGCTCTAAGGGCACCTGGGTGGTTTAGTGGGTTAAGCGTCCAACCCTTCGTTTCAGCTCAGGTCATGATCTCATGGTTCCTCTGTGCTGACAGAGTGGAGCCTACTTGGGATTCTCTCCCTCCCTCTTTCTCTGCTCCTCCTCCCTGCTCACTCTCTCTCTTTCTTTCTCTCTCAAAATAAATTAATTAATTAAAAAATGAAAGTTAACTCTAAAATATAAATATAAAATTTTTAATATACACATACATCTCCCA
>NW_027528623.1:9763-10756 GCF_008692635.1 Crocuta crocuta
CCCAACACACACAAATTAAAATGAGATGGCATATTTTCTACAGTTATTAGATATCAAACTGATATAAATGCAGAACAGCATATTCTTGGAAAGATATCTAATGAAATTTGTACTTGATTCACTTTGATTCTCTGCTTCTCAAATATGCTTCACAGAGAATTATTGCAGGTCCTATGTGTGATAAGGTCATTTTCCCTTATAACTCTAACTAAAACCCCAAGTCACCAAAGTACACCACAATTCCCAAAATCCAAGATCTTAAGATTTTTTTAAAAATGATCTAAATCAAAACAACAAGAAAACACACATATATACAAACATTCTGNAAAAAGAAACACACTTCTCAAGATGAAAAAATGTTCCCACTCAGTATACAAACACTGGTCCCAAAGTGCCAACATCCTGAAGCCTTGGGAAAGAGGCTCAGGCTGCAAAATAAAATCTCTCATCTCCCTGTGGGTTACAGAACATAAATAACACCAACACAGAGCTAATAAGTGGACTCATTTACCCTTTGCTGTGGCTTTCAGGAAACCTTTCATCAAATTTATTGCCAGAGCTGCTGCACATTATTGTGTTCTTTATTAGGCATTCTTCTCCCTGAAGATTAATTCAGGACTTTATGAAGCTGCGTGTTCTAGAGTAATAGATGATTGCAAGTAAGTTAAGAGGTGTCACATTCACATCAGTATAGACATATGGAATTGTGGTCAAATATCTGATGACATCCATAACATAGTATATTGGCTTAAACTCGGCATGACCATGTCTTAAACTCTCTTTTTAGACCACTGTCAAAGTGGAAATGTTTAGGGGACATTCCGATTTGAGGGAGGTAGATAATGCAGAGTAAAAACAGTTGTAGTATGTTCTATCAGCTACATTTATAAGATGACAATACAACGTTTAGGAAAGTGAAATATTCTGTCAAGTCACAGGATTTTTTTTTTCATCTCTCTGATATCATCTGAACCAAAAAAAAAAAAAAAAAAA
>NW_027528623.1:10784-14016 GCF_008692635.1 Crocuta crocuta
TTATATATGTATCTATGACCTAAGTTCTATGGAGATGAATTGGTACTGGATTAACTTGTACATCTGAAGCCAACTTTGAATTACAATAGTATGCTGCCATTAATGAAACCGATTTTTTTCTAGACAACTTCTAATTAAATCCATCCATCCATTGAACAACTATTGGGTGCCTACTATCTGTTAAGCACTCTTCAAGGTACCAGGGAAATAGGATTTTTTTTTAATTAAGAAAAAAAAAGGCTAAGTTGACTGGATAGTTTAAGTTTTATGTAAATAACAAATTGAAGGTTGATTAAATTGAACATTTAAATATTATTTAGGTATCTGCAAACAGAGCTGTATGTAAATCACAAAGCACAATGCTGGACATTTAGTAAATTCCAATTAGTATATTCAACATAGAGAACTCATCTGTGCTATCTACACCTCAAGGTAGACTTTTCTTGATAATGTTGTTTGGTCAAATTTACTGGAAATTCTAATTGCCTTTTTTTGTTGTTGTTTTGAAAAATTTTTTGTATATCTTGAGCTCAATGTCAAAATAGTGTTTGCATAGTTTTACTGAGATTAATATCTATAGGGCATGCCTTTAATCTTTAGTGCAAATGACATCAAATAAAAGGAATTATTTAGCAGAAACAACATATACTTCTAAGAGTACTTAATATGTGACAGACACTGTTCTAAGCAAGAGAGAAGAAAATCTACATTTTAGTTTAGTTAACTTTGAACTATAGGCCTTAGAAATCTGAATTACCTACAGCCATGANCACGAACCGCGAGATCACGACCTAAGCGAAAGTCGGACGCTTAACCGACTAAGCCACCCAGGCGCTCCCAGCCATGATTTCTTGACAGTTTATTCCAGGTGCCCTATACTTAAAAGAAACTTATTTGGAATGAAAAGAGAAATCTTACCTTTAATCATTCTCATAAAAGAGATTCCTTTACAGTTATTATCTGTGTAGGGCTTAGAGTTTTACACATGTTAGCTTTTCTAACTAAATAGGCACACAAATCCCTTTATAATTCTAAAAACTCAATGATTCGTTCACTCACAATTAGAAAAATAGCACCTGCTGGTGAAAATTATGGCCACACAGATAAAACAGGATAAAAAGTAAAACCAAAGGGTCTAAATATGGGCTGTAGTTAGTCTGAAATAAAACTTTCATTATTTTTCTCAATTTGGCTTCACCAGTGATAGTAAGCCATACAAACAGATTGGTTGTGTTTTTCTTCTTATAATTATTATTTTTAAAACTTCCTTCTGCAAACCATTTTCCCCTACCAAAAATGTTCCATTATTTCTAGAACAGAGTGTTCACTGCTCAACGGGAAATAAATAATAAGAGTGGACTCTTATGTTAAAAATAATACAACTGTATAGAACTAGGTCATTTCTATGTGTAAATATACTGAAGCAATATCTGAAGGGCTTAAATAAGTCTATTCTTTTAATTCCTGCTTCCAGATTTATTTACAAGTTTCCTTCATACCATTCTTATCGGAACATTTTCTAGACTAAAACCTCCTAATTCGTTCTTATAAGCTTTTTTTGGACAGGCTTACTAGAAGTTGTTTGTTAGGCTGTGAATACAGTAGGATCTTTTAGCTTTATATTACCATTATCATTTAGTATTTTCAGCTATTTATGGATCAAGGTAGGACAATTTGGCAAAACTTTTTTAAAAATCTTGCACATTTTAGAGCCAACTAAATAATTGCATTCTTTCCCAAATCTGTAACAGCATAGCAAAAATCAAAAGAAAGCAAGCAAACAAACAAAACCTTAGAAACCCTGGAAAACAAGGCACATTTTTATAAAGGCCTACAAGTTAGTCTTGTTGATAAAAATATCATTTGGGTATAACATTTTAAAGGTCAGAAATGTGTGAAGCAGCAATAAGATTTTATAGATTCATATGCAGAAGTGGAGAATATAGAAATCAGTTGTTATACTCACTCTAACTGTTAATGACAAATGATTCAATTAAATCGTGTCTACTCAATTGAAATAGCCATTTGATAATAATTCATCCTTTTTATCCTTCAAAATGAGCAAGAAGACACACATCCTTGTTTTTTGGAATGGCAAGTAAGGAGCTCAGCAAAAAGCAATGATAAAACTGGAAAAATTCATAGAAAACTAACGCTTCAAGACCCTGGAATGGACAAAGCCATACAAAAAATTGAAAAAATTTGTTCAAATAAACAACTAAACCTTAATAAGGACAATGGGAGGGTACAGCAGTTCAGACTGGGACTACTTCAATCCCCAAGCTCGAGCTCCATGTTGTAATAGCTCTACCAGAGCAAGGTAGGCTATAAGGACTTAGCAGTCTTATAGTGTAAGGCAGCTGTCTTGATTCAGAGAAGGGAGAATAAAAACTCATGACCAGAAGTATTGTCTTAGCCACTATTGATATTGCTATAAAACAATCAGGAAAGGTTATTTATTCCTACCTGAACATGAAGCCTTGTGCACCCAGAAAAGAATGGTTTTATAAAGACTGATATCTATGTGATTGAAGTTAGAATATGTACTCCAATCTACATACAGATGGATTAGCAAAGGGTGGAAATATTACTCATTTAAGGAGTTTAAGCATAAATTTTAATCAACCACTGGTTTACCACTAATTTATGATGACTTAGAGGTAACTCCTATGAAAGCAGTATTAAAAATAAAATAAAAACAATGAAATAATTTAAAAATAGAACAAAGGCATCAGTGGCTACACAGTACATGGGATACAGGAGAAACAGACTCTACAGAATTAGTCTAGGCAAGACACCAAACAAATAGACCAAACAGACACAAGATAATAATGACAACAACAACAACAAATCCATACAGGGAATCCAAATCCATAGGCACTAAGCTGATTTCTCTAAAATGATCAGTTTTCAACAAAAAATTTACAAGACATGTAGAGAAATAAGAAAATATAATCCATACACAGAGAAAAAAAAAACAATCAAGAGACACTGTCCCTATAATAGTGTCCAGATGTTGGACTTAGTAGAAAAATACTTCAAAGCATCTGTTACAAATGTTCTTAGAAAAATAAAGAAAACCATGCTTTAAAAATTAAAAGAGCACGTGTTGACAATGACTCAATAAAGAATATTAATATAGAGACAAAATATATTTTACAAAACACCAAAAGGAAATGTTACTGTTAAATAGTACAATAGCTGAAATGAGAAATTTGCTAGAAGGGCTCAA
>NW_027528623.1:14148-14423 GCF_008692635.1 Crocuta crocuta
AAACTATATCATCATAAACATAGTGAAATTCTTAGAATGAGAAGAGCAACATAAAGGGGCAGAAAGAATATTTGCAGAAATAATGGCTGAAACATTTCCAAATTTGAAGGGAAATCTTCATCTATACAGCCTAGAAACTCATTTGAATCAAAATAAGGTAATCATAGACACCCATGTCTAGAGACTTGTAGACAAGTAGTTGAGAGACAAAGACAGAGAAACTCTTTAAAGAAAAAGAACAACTTATCGTATGGAACAGAACCATGGAAAGATAA
>NW_027528623.1:14543-14781 GCF_008692635.1 Crocuta crocuta
GAGGGAAGAAAAATGCCTGCCAAATATTTTATATCCAGCAAAATTTTTCTTCAAAGGTAAATATGCAAAAAAGACATTCTTACATAAACAAAGATTGAGAGAATTTGTACCTATCAGATCTGCCTTGCAAAAAATCCAAAGAAAGTCTTTCACAATGAAAAGAAACAAACTAAAACAAAGAAATAAAAAGCATTGGTAAAGGTAAATGTAAATATAAGAGTATAAATGTATTATTTTA
>NW_027528623.1:14825-24212 GCF_008692635.1 Crocuta crocuta
AATGTATTATTTTATTTTTTCTTCTTATAATTATTTTAAAAGATAATTGCATAAAGCAATAATGATAAAACTATATTATTGGCTTTATAACATATAAATATATATAGGACAATAATTGCACTAAAGTGAGATGAGAATAGAGCTACAATGGAGCAAATATATTTACTGAAATTCAATGAGTATCAACCTGAAGAATATTATAAGTAAAAAAGAATATGGTAAACTGCCTAAGTTATGTCCCCAAAACTCATATTTTGAAGCTCTAACCCCCAACTTAAGTGTATTTGGAGACCAAGCTTTTAGAAAATAACTGAAGTTAAAGGAGGTCAAGAGAGTAGGATCCTAATTTGATAGGACTAGTAGCCTTAAAGGAAGAGAAAAGGGGAGATCTCTCTCCTCTCCCTCTGTCTCTCTCTGTCTCTCTGTCTCTGTCTCTCTGTCTGTCTCTGTCTCTCTCTCTCCACGTGCACACAGTGAAGAAAGACCCCGTGAACATAAAATGAGAAAGTGGCTATTTGCAAGCTTGAAAGAGAGATTTCATCAGAATCCAAACATGCAGGCATCATGATAAGATTTTCAGTCTCCAGAACTATGAGAAAATAAATTTCTGTTGTTTAAGCTACCCATTCTATGGGATTTTGTTATGACAGCCTGAACCAACTGAGACATAAATCCTATAGTAACTATTAAGAAAGTAACTTTAAAAAACAGTGAAAGCAAACAAACAGCAAATTAAATTCCAATTAAAGTGGCACAGCAAAAAATATCTATGCAAAAAATAGAGGTCAATGAAAGAGAAATGTAGGAACAAAAAGATGTGAAACATGTAAAAAACAAATAGTAAAATACAGACATAAATTCTCAACAAAATACTATGAAGCTGAATACATAAAACTTTTAAAAAGCATCACAAAGTTGTGCCGCCCCACAGTAGTCAAGGTAGCCCCCGCCGGGATCTGAGTATTGCCAACCTCTCTCCCAGGAGACCCTTGCAGTTAACCACTCTCAGCTACTTGGTAATCCGGTGCAACGGAAAGACCTTGATCAAAATTGCCAATACGTTGGGGGAGATGCAACGGGACTCCGTGGAGTGTGCTACTCGGGCACTGGAGAAATATAACAGAGAAAGACCTTGTGGCCCATATTAAGAAGTTTGATATGTACAACCCCACCTGGCACTGTATCGTGGGGAGGAATTTAGGTAATTAGGTGACAAAAGAAACCATTCATCTACTTCTACCTGGAACAAGTGGCCATTCTTCTGTTCAAATCTGGTTAAAAGCATGGACTGTATCATACACCCAGTGACCTATCCAAAAGCAAGGACTGCCTCCTGAATTCCAAATGCCAGAGACTGAGATCTTCAGTCTTGCCTAGGAGAACACCTTGATCTTTGAAGCTTTATTCTGTTGTTTTGTACAAGGCATTCTCTATACGAATTTGTTGTGTTTATAAGAACAATTAGTAAAACAGTTCATTTGTATTTACTTTCTATTCCAAACCTCTGTCCCATACTTTTTTTCCTCAAAATCTATTCCTTTCAAAAACTATAGATCTGTTGAAGAAGTTAAAAATAAGTAAATAAAAAATAAAAATGCATTACATACAATGATCAGTCGCCTTTAAAATGTGAAGTGGTTTTAACCTCAAAATTTCAATTACTGTAATACATTGTATTAACAAAGAACAAATCTACATAACTCCCTCAATAAGGAGAAAATACTGACAAAATCTAACACTGATTCATAATAAAAACACTCACCTAACTAGAAAAGGAGGGGGACTTGGTCAACCCCATAAAATATATCTATTAAAGGGGTGCCTGACTGGTTCAGTTGGTTAAATGACCTACTCCTGATTTAAGCTAAGGTCGTAATCTTTCGGCTTCATGGGTTTGAACCCTGATTTGGGCTCTGTGCTGACAGCATGAGGAGTCTGCTTAAGATTCTCTCTGTCCCTCCCCCCACCCCTGTCTCTCAAAATGAATAAATAGTTTTTTTTTTAAAGACATCTATTAAAAACTTAAAACCAATGTCATGTTTAATTATGAGACTGATTGCATGTTGCCTGAGATTGGGAACAGAAAAAAGATGTCTGCTTTTGCCACTTCTATACAAAATTATAAATAGTGATTTTAGTCAGTGCAATAAGAAAAAAAAAAGAAGGGAGAGGATAAAAACATGTAGACTNAGCAAATGTATTTCTATATGCTAGTAACAGAAACATGAAAATAAAAATAGAAAAAAATATTTCATTCAAAATATCATTAAAAAGAAAAAAATAGAAATAAATTTAACAAAAGAATTGCTAGACCTGTACAGTGAAAATTACAAACCATCGCTGAAATTAAACATGATCTAAATGAAAGAGAAAATTCATGTTTTCTATTTAAAGGCTCAATATTGTGAAAATGGAAATTCTCCTCAAATTGATCTATAGATTAAAAGTGATTCTTATCAAATGAAGTCACCAAAAATAAATAAGCCTGCAAACNTCACAATTTTGGAATGAAATTAAAACCTTATAATAACCATGGGTATGCTGAATGAAGAAAAGGTGATGAATTTACATTAGAAAAATCCATGACTTTTTTAATGTTTATTTTTGAAGGAGAGAGAAAGAGTGTGAGAAAGGAGGTGCAGAGACAGAGAGGGAGACAAAGAATCTGAAGCAGGTTGTAGGCTCCAAGCTGTCAGCACAGAGCCCGACGTGGGGCTTGAACCCACGAACCTCAAGATCATGTCCTGAGCCAAAGTTGGACACTTCACTGACTGAGCCACTCAGGTGCTCCAAAATCTGTGACATTTTAACTTGCTCTGTTAGAAGAAGACACACAGAACTTATTCTTAAAAAAAAAAAAAAATACTGGTTTACTGTTTTTATCTGTCTGGTGGCTCCTTGAGAGATGGGCCCAAGAGTTTGAATTGTTTCTCATGCTACAGAACCTCCCTTTCAATGCAGTACTACATTGAAATAGTAAAAAATATTGTGAGCAAAAATAAACAGATACAATAGGAAAGAAGCAGAAGATAACAGTAACGTTAATTGAACATCTATTGTATGTCAGAGTCTTTCATACACACTATCTCATTTGATCCTTGCATTCCCCTACAAGTTTGGTGTTATTATCCCTATTTGAGAGTTGAGCAAACTGAAGTTTACAGGCTGAGGAACTTGCCAAGATGAAAAAGATATTAGGATTTGGGGCATCTGGCTGGCTCAGTCAGTTAAGTGCCTGACTATTGACTTCAGTTCAGATCATGATCTCACAGTTCTCACAGTCGTGATATCCAGCCATGTTGGGCTGAGTATGGAGCCTGCTTGGGATTTTTGCTCTCTCTCCCCTTCTCACTGCCATCCCTCTACCCTGCTTATACACTCTCTCAAAAATAAATACATAAACATTAAAAAATTTTTAAAAAGAGATATTAGGTTTTGAACCCAGCCCTGTCTGATTCTCATCCACTATACTGTTGAAATGTTGAAAAACTGACTTAACTTATCGAGGAGGAGAATGAGATAAAAATACTGATGCCCCATCTACAACAAGATTTTCTGGGAGTGGACCCAGGCATAATATTTTACAGTACCAAAGGTGACTCTACTGTGCAACCATATTGAGAATAGCTGTTAAAAGAGAAATTGGAAAAAAGAGAGAGAGAGAGAGAAATTGGATTCTCCAAGGGAAACATAGGTCTAGGAATAAAGACACTCTGCTTTAGTTCACTCCGAACTACCACTGGTTTTCCCTGTGGCCACTGTTAAGTTACCCAGACATGTTGCCATGGAGTTTACATATTAAAAGAAGGAGGCATTAAAAAAGCCAAATATGTAATTGATATAGTATTATATATGGTGATAAGTTTATGGAGAAAAATAGAGCAGGATTGGGGGATTCAAGTGTGGAATAAGGTGGAGCAGGAGAAGGGGACTAGGGCTTTCATTTAAAAAGAAAGACCCCAGGGGCACCTGGGTGCCTCAGTGGGTTAAGCACCCTACTTCAGCTCAGGTCCTGATCTCACAGTTCGTGGGTTTCAGCCCCGCGTCGGGCTCTGTGCTGACAGCTCAGAGCCTGGAGCCTGCTTCAGATTCTGTGTCTCCCGCTCTCTCTGACCCTCCTCTGTTCACGCTGTCTCTCTTAGAAATAAATTTTTAAAAATTAAAAAATAAAGAAAATAAATAAATAGGAAGACCACACAGATATCATCAGGAAGATGAATATATATGAAAGTATTGGAAAAGTATAAAGCATTATATGCAAATGTAAGATGGCGTTATAGAACAGTTCTAGACTCTTGAACTAAGAGAGAAAACAAAAGCTATGAGCTTTATCTGCATATATGAATAAGTATTTTCATTGAAACATCTTTAGTTTATCACTTCACAATGACTAACAATCAATTTTACTTTTTTAAACCATTCTGTGGACCAGTTTTCATGAAATTGTTTGAACCTGACATGATTTATGCTAATATAGTGCTACATAGTGACCCCCCAAATCCAAACTATCAGTCATTTTGGTCTATTCAGTCCCCAACTAAGTGAAGACAAAAACTGGACAAAAATTATTATCTGATCATGTTTTAAAGTAGTAAATTCAGTTTCCCTCTATGACTATGACCATATATTTCACTGAATTTTTATAACACACTCAGTGCTCTTTTCTGGTCTTAGAGCTTCCGCTCATGTCCATATGCCTTTGTACTCAAATAACATTGTGAGATAATAAAAATGTGTTAGCTACCAGTGTTGTCAATGGATTTTGCCATTATTCAATCTCCTTTGTGTGCCACTCAAATTTTCTGTATTTTAATGGAACCCATCAGTTTCTGTGTACCTTATGCATAATTATGATCATACTGTTAATTTTCTGAATTGATGGCACAGGATTTGTAGTCATGTACTTAAAAGCAAAAACAAAACAAAACAAAACTGTCTTTTTAATTTGCCTTGTGCTTTCAGAATTCTAGCTTTTGTCCATTTGTTTCCTTCATATAAACCTTATGTTACTTATGTTAGCCATCTGAGTTTCCTGGTGTTCCCAGTCTATTCAGTGACCTTCAGAGAGATCAAAAAGTCATGTTTATGCAGTTGATGCTGGACACAGTTTAGCTACATACTGATACTCTGAGTGGCATTAAAGGATGCCTGTCTGACTTCAGAAGTGGTAATCTTGATGCCAGAGAGCCATATGTTACTCCAGACCTTTTCTCATATTGTTTCTTTTAACTGAAATTTACTTCCTCACTCTAGACTCTGCTCTACCCACTTGCTGTTCCCCAAACAGCATATATGCTCCATGTTCAGAATATTTACAATTGCTGTTCCTTACGCTTAGGAAACTCTTCCCCAGCGACCCACATGGCCAACTCTGTCACTTCATTTAAATTCCCACCTCATTAGAGAGGCTTTCATGCACATCATACGGAATATATTTCCATCTCCATCTTCTCATTCTATCTCTTAACCAGGGCAACTGGCCTGGCCATGGTCTATTGAGCTATAATATTGAAAATTGTGACCCTCGAGAAAGTCGGGATAGAAGGAACTTATTAAACATCATAAAAGACATCTATGAATAGTCCTCAGGTAACATCATCCTCAATGGGGAAACACTGAGAGCTTTCCCCCTGAGATCAGGAACACAACAGGGATGTCCACTCTTACCACTGTTGTTTAACATAGTGCTGGAAGTCCTAGCATCAGCCATCAGACAACGAAAGGAAACCAAAGGCATCAGAATTGGCAAAGAAGAAGTCAAACTTTCACTTTTCATAGACGACATGATACTGTACATAGAAAACCCAACAGACTCCACCAGAAGCCTACTAGAACTGATCCAAGAATTCAGCAAAGTAACAGGGTACAAAATCAACATACAGAAATCGGTTGCATTTTCAGACACCAATAATGAAGCAACAGAAAGAGAAATCAAGAAACCGATTCCATTCACAATTGCACAAAAACCATCAAATACCTAGGAATAAACCTAACCAAAGATATAGGAGATCTGTATGATGAAAACTATAGAAAACTTATGAAGGAAATTGAAGAAGACACAAAGAAATGGAAAAATATTCCTTGCTCCTGGATCTAAAGAATAAATATTGTTAAAATGTCATTACTACCCAAAGCAATTTACACATTCAATGCAATTCCAATCAAAATTGTACCAGCATTGTTCTCCAAACTAGAACAAAGTATCCCAAAATTTGCATGGAACCACAAAAGACCCCGAATAGCCAACCTAATGTTGAAGAAGAAAACCAAAACGGGAGGAATCACCATCCTAGACTTTAGCCTCTACTACAAAGCTATCATCATGAAGACAGTATGGTATTCGCACAAAAACAAACACATAGACCAATGGAATAGAATAGAGAACTCATATTTGGACCCAAATATGTACAGTCAACTAATCTTTGACAAAGCAGGAAAGAGTATCCAATGGAAAAAAAAAAAAACAGTCTCTTTAACAGATGGTGCTGGCAGAACTAGACAGCAACATGCAGAAGAATGAAACTAGATCATTTTCTCACACCATACACAAAAATACTCAACATGGATAAAGGACCTGAATGTGAGACAGGAAACCCATCAAAACCCTGGAGGAGAAAGCAGGAAAGAACTTCCTTGACCTCAACTGCAGCTATTTCTTACTTGACACATCCCCAAAGTGAAGGGAATCAAGAGCAAAAATGAACTACTGGGACCTCATCAAAATTAAAAGCTTCTGCACGGCAAAGGAATCAATCCATGAAACTAATAGGCAACCAACGGAATGGGAAAAGATAGTTGCAAATGACATATCAGATAAAGGGCTAGTATCCAAAATCTATAAGGAACTCACCAAAATCCACACCTTAAAAACAAACAATCCAGTGATGAAATGGGGAGAAGATATGAACAGACATTTNCGATTTTTCAAAAGAAAAAAAGTTAACAATAGAACTCCTCTGTAGCCCAGCAGTAGCACTGCTGGGAATTGACCCAAGGGATACAGGAGTGCTGATGCATAGGGGCACATGTACCCCAATGTTCATAGCAGCACTCTCAACAATAGCCAACACATGGAAAGAGCCTAAGTGTCCATCAACTGATGAATCGATCAAGAAGAGGTGGTATATTTATACAATGGAATACTACATGGCAATGAGAAAGGGTGAAATCTGGCCATGTGCAGCAACATGGATGGAACTTGAGGGTGTTATGCTGAGCAAAATACGTCAAGCAGAGAAGGGTAGATACCATATGTTTGCTTATGGATTAGGAGGAACTTAACAGAGGACCATGAGGAAGAAGAAGGGGAAAAATAGTTGGGGAGAGAGAGGGAGGCAAACCATGAGAGACTCTTGAATGCTGAGAACAAACTGGGGGCTGACGGGAGTGGCGGAATGGGGGGTGATGGGCATGGGGGAGGGCACTTGTTGGGTGAGCACTGGGTGTTATATTGAAACCAACTTGACACTAAACTATTTAAGTACAAATATTGAAAATTGTATGCTGAATTTTCTAATAGGCAGATACACATGCTAAGGCTACCGTCAAAATAGAGTCACCAAACGTTTCTTTAAAATAATTTGATATTATCACAGTAGTCACCATGGGACTTCTTTAAACTTATTTTTAATTATATATCAATGATGGGTGTAGGGAGCAATTTTCATTTTAGTCCTTTTGACTTCTAAACGTCTTACTCCTACCTTAAAAACTATGTCACTGTTCTAAGTGTTCTAAGTTTGTTTGTGTAACATATGTTGCACATTTTTTTGAGCTTCTTCAAAAATGAGTATAAGCTGAGTTATAAGAGGATGGCTCTCAAGATGAAAAAGAATAAAATGAACCTTTTTCCTATCACTTTTTTATTTTAAAAACACCATATTCAGGAACTTGTTTTAGTTTTCAAAATCAAGGTGGCAACCTCAGATGCTAATCAGGCTCTAGTTAATCTTATTCAAGATAGATTTTGAACGTGACCTCTCAGGATAGTGCATATACTAATCTGGATCTGAAAGAGAAGCTAACTAGCTTCCATTACTATCTCTCTGAAAAGTAATTCTGTGCCCTATGATTTCAGGGGTTGCTGTTTAGTGGTGAGAAGAACTGTGAACTTTACTATTGAGTGGACAATATGGCTATAGTGGACATGTAATTGTAGACCCCATGAGATGCCTACTGCTTATATAATTTTTCCCCATCTTAAGGCACTGTTGATTCCACATTATTCAGTCTTTTACATTTCCCCCTCTCCATTATCATCAGCATATTAATGCTCTTCATCCTAATTCTCTGGACGTATGTCACATTCTCCATCCTTTGAAACATATGGTCTAGAACTATTCAATAGCTGCAATATGATAATTCTGGGCTGCTGAGCACAACTGATTGTCGCATTAAACTCCTAGGAGACTCTTATCTGGGGTAGGCAAAATTCTTCCCAATGTGGTCCTAAGGGAACCTCCAGTAATGAAAAATAGTAATTCAAAGACTTTCTTACCTGTCTGTTGCCAGGCAGCTCTAAATGGAGTCCCAACAGTTCTTCTTTTTCCATAACCCATATTAAAGTAAATCAAATGTAAGCCAGTAGAAGTTAGAGAGTTTGACTAAAGACACTGTCATTATCAATTTAAGAAGTATTTCAGGGGCGCCTGGGTGGCTCAGTCGTTTGAGCGTCCGGCTTCGGCTCAGGTCATGATCTCACGGTTGGTGGGTTCGAGCCCTGCGTCAGGCTCTGTACTGGCAGCTAGCTCCGAGCCTGGAGCCTGTCTTCGGATTCTGTGTCTCCCTCTTTCTCTGACCTTCCTCTCCTCATGCTGTCTCTCTCTCTCTCTCAAAAATAAATAAAACATAAAAAAATAAAAAAAGAATTATTTCAAAGTCTATTCATCCCCAGATATAACACTATGAAGCAATTTTATATATGCAAGAAAGTTACATTTTCTTAAACTGATATCACTAACCTAGCTCATCAGTTTAAAAGAAAATCACACTCATCTATACACGTATTCACATATATGTGCACTATTTTTTTTCTAAAAGAAGACTTAAACTTTTATAAACCTGAAATGTATTCTTAAACCNGTCAACCATACTATATCCAATCTAACCTGAGCACATTTTGGAGATTAGGAAGCTCTACGTAGTTAAAATAAAATGATACCTGATTCAAAATTCTGAGTTTGAAAACACATATCTCTTCAAATAAAATTTGAAAAAATTAAATTTTAAAATTTGCATTTTGTCATTCACACATTTAAAACATGATACAGTTTCTTAAAATTGATGAGTTTTAGAATGAATAAATCTGCAGTTGAATGCTAAGTATTTTAATAGAATATTTCTAAGAGATGAAAGAAAATGATGCTGAATTGTTTTCTGTGCAACAGT
>NW_027528623.1:24227-29968 GCF_008692635.1 Crocuta crocuta
GCTCATGGTATTCTTTTATTGCTTTTGGCTAATTGTTATATAGAGTTGCTTTATACGTCTAAAATTCTCCTAAGTTCTATCCTAAAAGTAGCTGCCTGCTGCACTGACACGTGATAGATGTATTTATTGTAAAACATCTGAAAATTATAAGACAGTATTATCATTATTATCTGGAAACACCTATGAATATAGAGCACAGTTAACTTTTTAAAATGCCTTATTATTTCACTAACTCAAATGTTATTTCCTTCCGTTTCTCCTCTATTATTCTAGCTTAACCAGTAATAATTTCCTGCATTAAACTAAACTTGCTCTTCAGAGATTATTGTGTTGTTTTAAAAGTTTTTTAATGGAGGACAAAAGCTGAAATCTTTTTGAATACTAGTATTCCTTCACTTTACATATGCCTTATCCTAGCAGGAGATTATATCAAATAATTGTTTTGTTACAATTTAAAGTACTTTCTTATAGTTTTGCATTCTGAAAGGGACCGAACTGCCAAACAACAATCACTTAAAGATTCAATTGTGATTCGCTTTAACATTACTTTTTTATTTTGAAGGCTCACCACAAGAATTTAAAATTAATGAGCTGTCTTTGAATTAAATCTCTACACTGCCTCACATGTACAAGTCCAAGTCTGTAGAGAAAACAACAGCATCTAAGCTTTTTATTAGCAGTACATGATATGTACTAATAGCAGACCAACCATCCAAAATGGACAACATGAACAACAAGATGAAAAAAGTATAAAGGAAAACTGAAAGAAATTTTCCTAATTTCAACAATAAAATTCCATGTTAATTTTATTTTCTATGACCAGCTTTTTATTCAAATGCAACATTCTATATTGATGGCCAGAAAAATATTTTTAAAAATGTAGAGTAGTTAGCAGTTTCTGGTGTTTGGCAATTAACTCTGTTTCCAAACTGCACCTGGGAAAAAGCAAACATTTTTAATCCTCAAATAGTTGCATTTAAGACATAAGCATCAGGTTTATTTTCCAACTAACAGTTGGATGACAATAATATACTTAATAAGATTATTTAAGCCATACATTAAAATGTCTTGCTATTCAGAGGCTTATATTACTGGTACATGCTGAGTGCCATAATGTAAGTTCCCTTATATTCTTAACTTGGTTCTAATAAGTATACTTAGATTGTAATTTGTGAATGAATAAAATGATGTTGACATTTAAAAGACCTCTCTCACATTTCATTTAGAAACAAAATAAAACTTTTCCAAACTTCAAGGAGCAAATGGTAATGGAGAAGCAATAAAATAGTGTTTTCTGATTTTAATACTTCTTTCCTTATTTACCTGTTTTAAGTGTGTGTGTGTGTGTGTGTGTGTGTGTGTGTGTGGTGTGGTGCGTAGGGGAAGCTGAGGAGTGAATGTACATGGTGCCATGATTATCTTAATAAGGAAAATTAAACCTGGGAAGGGTAAATAACTTGCTTAAGACACACAGCCATTAAGTGATAGAGCTAAGACTCAAGGCCAGGCTTGTTCATTTCCAAAGCCTATGCACATTCTACTATACAAGATTGGTTTGCCTTAAACTACATACTAACGATGTCAGACACAATGTGTTTAAATACAACTCCATTAAAAGAAAACTTGAACAATGAACCTTTACAGCAAGTGTTAGTTCCATTCCCCAAAAGTATCATTAGTATCTGACATCTGTATAGTTAATTAAAACCACTGCCAAAGCTTAAACATATCTTCTAGCTATTTACAACCTCTCATTAGAGAGCTTAGAGCCAAACAAGATCCCAGTGAGGTTTAGGTCAAAACAAAAAACTGAATCAATGAAACGAAGTTGAAGAGATTTCTTTTTAAAAAAAAATTTAATTTTTTTAAAAATTTATTTCTAAGAGAGAGACACAGCGTAAGCAGGGGAGGGTCAGAAAGAGAGGGAGATACAGAATCAGAACCAGGCTGCAGGCTCTGAGCTAGCTGTCAGCACAGAGCCCAGCGGGGTGCTCGAACCCATGAACTGTGAAATCATGACCTGAGCCTAAGTCGGACGCTTATCCGACTGAGCCACCCAGGTGCCCAAGAAGAGCTTTCATAAAAGAAAGACTGATCCAATTCAACTCTTATAATGCTCAGAAGATCCTCAGAAAAGCTCTAAGTATAGCCATTGGTATAGAATGCTTAACCTGAGACAATGAGGGACAATGTCAAATCAAAGGCAAATGTTTAAATTCTTGTCCTGGAAGGAAACATTTGTTAAGGAGACCCCTACTGCAGTTTATAGAAAAGCCCTTGTTCTGTGCTATGATAGGCAGAATGCTCTAATTTGGTACAGTTAAGGTAAAACACTTTACTATCTCCGCTTCTGTTTCCTCATTTTCTGGAATTTATATAAGTACCAGGGCTACTGCTAAAATAACCCAACTATATTTAAAATGAATGGAAAAATAAAACTTTCAAACTAAGAGTGAATTAGAATTATCTGAGAGTGCCTGGGTGACTCAGTCAGTTAAGCATCTAACTTCAGCTCAAGTCATGATCTCAGGGTTCATGGGTTTGAGTCCTGCATCAGGCTCTGTGCTGACAGCTCAGAGCCTGGAGCCTGCTTTGGATTCTGTGTCTCTCTCTCTGCCCCTCCCCTGCTTGCTCTCTCTCTCAAAAATAAATAAACATTTTAAAAATTTTTTTTCAAAAAGTGTAAGAAGCTTGCCTTTTACAAGCAACTTACTTAGATTATTTTAAGGAGTAGGCCTAGACAGAATCAAACACTTAGTCCAAGTTAAGCTACACTGAGATCTAAATTTGTTTCTCCAAATGGGTCAGTTCTCTCAGCCTAGTCTCCACAAATTTTCTCATTACACATCAACACAGTTTAAAAGATGGTACAGATTCTATTACAAGTATACCCACACTCCTTTTCAAGTCACATACTGTGCCATTTCAAGATCTTCTAAAATATCAGATATAGCCTTGTGCTTTCAGGAAATCTTCTAGAGACTTTAAATTCCACATGAGAAAAAATGTCTGGTGAATCCACTATTGTAATCTCTTTTCTATAGCATATTTAGTGACAATTTGACTACTTTATTACCTAGTGATCATCAAATTGTATTTTATGTAACCCCAGCCCTCTGTGTAGGAGCCTTAGATTTGGTTTGTGTATAAAAGGTGCTAAAGAGGTAGTAAAGAGTAGAGGCAGAGCTCTATGTTCTCCCATTTATCCTGCTTCAACCAGAAATTTCTCCTTTTTTAATACTTTAAATACTAGAGTTTAGTCATTTGTTTTTTTTAAAAAAGAAGTTCTGCAGAACTGCTTCTATTTTAGGGTCAATAGAAAAGACAAAAGCAAGTAATTTCCATAATTTACTAAATGTTAAGAAACTAACCAATTATAAAATAGATGTTTCTATAAAAAAATATGTTATCTTAGATAATCACACTATTGTCTGTGGATAAACTTAGATGGACACTGTGGAGCTATTCATTAATTTTAATTTTTTAAATGTTTATTTGTTATTGAGAGACAAAAAGAGACAGAGCATGAGCTTGGGAGGAGCAGAGAGAGAGGGAGACAGAATTTCAAGCAGGCTCCAGGCTCTGAACTGTCAGCACAGAGCTCGACACGAGGCTCAAACTCACAAACCGTGAGATCATGACCTGAGCCAAAGTTGGATGCTTAACCTACTGAGCCACCCAGGAACCGCACTGCTAGTTCATTTTAATATATTAGAATTACAAGATAGTTTTCACAAAAACCCAAGATTTGACTGAACTAAGCAGAGCAATGGAAATATAAAAAATGCTACTGTTTTTAACATATCAAAAGTTCCTTATTAGGAGTAGTTGTGATGTTTAATGTTATACAACAATGTGGCTGGGCCATAGGGTGCTCAGATATTTGATCAATATTATTTTAGATGTGTCTGTGATGGTGTTTGGGACTGAGATTTGAATTGGTAGACCCAACAAAGCAGATTGCCTTACCTAATGCAAGAAGATTGAACACTCTTACAGCCTAAGTAAGAGGGAACCTACTCCTGCTTCATTGAGTTGACACATGAATATTTTTTTGCATCAGACTAGAACTGAAACATCAGATCTTCATGGGTCTGATGGATTTTGCTTTCAGACTGGAACTTAGACCACCAGCTCTTCTGCTTCTCAGGCTTTTGGAATCAAACTGGAACTAACCTACCCACTGTCCTAGTTCTTAAGCCTTTGGGCTGGGACTGGAACTATACCATCAGCAATCCTGGGTTTTCAATTGCCAACTGCTCTGGAGAACCTTGCTTAATACAGTTCCATTTTCATAATTAAATTTTAGCTAAACTTTCTCTAAGTAGGTCAGTGAAATTCTAGCTCACATGCAAAAGAATAACAAGTCTTACACTTCCAAGGTAAAACATTAAGTCACTTCCTCATTCATCTCATGGTTTTTTGTTGTTTGTTTTTTGTTTTTTTTTAGAAAAAGAAGTATACATTGTATATAGTGAGTGAAAAACAATTGGATAGGGTTTATTTAGTTCCACAGATCCTGGGTATAAATAAAATCTAATTTAAAATAATCAGAAATTCAGCAGAATCTTTAGAGTTATTTGAGGCAAAATACTCAGTAAATCATGTTTACTAACAGGAAAAAGTCTTCAAAACTTATTATACTGTGTATTTTCCCCCACTTCTAAGTTATATTTTCATCATCCACTTTTACAAAATATGAATTTTATTACAATGTGATAAAGAATCCCATTTGTTCATTAATTATATATATACATATACATATTCTTTTGAGACAGAGAGAAAGAAAGAAGGAGAGTGTGGGAAGGACAGCGAGAGGGAGAAAGAATCCCAAGCAGGTTTTGCACTGTCAGTGCAGAGCCCAATACGGTGCTCGAACTCACAAACGGTGAGATCATGACCTGAGCCAAAACCAAGAATCAGATGTTTAACTGACAGAACTACACAGAAGCCCCAATTTATTGAGTACCTTCTACATGCTCAACATTGCACTACATTGGGTATATACACTTGTGAGTAAAAATAGACATGATCTCTGTTTTTATGGATCTTACAATTTGGTGGAAGTGAAAGGCAATAAACAAGTAAACAAAAAAGAATCTTTACTGAGAGTGGGGAGAGGAGAGTAAATCACTGTATTCTAGAGATCTTCTATTTATACTTTTCCTCATTCTTCATGTAAAAATGCATTTAAAACAAAGGCATTAGCATAAAGGAGAAAACAATATATTTTCTAATCGCCTTATTTCCAAGAGTAGTGCTGGTCCCTGACAAAAATGAATGTTTGGCTTTAGTGGCTTTGCCTTTCTGTACCATACAGTTTACTCAAAAACTTCTCTGGCAACTTTCGTGTATATACATTTTGGTTATACATGAAAACCACATTTTTTGGTACTATGCTACCTTATCTGAGGTATTTCTACTTACTATCTTTGAGACCTTTGCAAGCAGTGGGTAGATTCCTCATAGATTATAGTGAATAAACTGCAAGAAGAAAGGCAAACCTGAGGAAATCTACTTTAAAGGATGGCACAAATCTTTATGGAGTGAGTATGCTGTTGTCTACAGTGCAGCGTATAACAAGATGAGCCAGAAAGGGATACTGTCTTCAAATGCCTCTATTATCTAGCTGGGGTGGTAAAAAAGCTACACAAACATATTGTGCACAACAAAAAGGGAACATTCCAGAAGATTTTTCCTATCTGATGTTTTAGATGCCAAAATAGTAGAAATGAGGAAAA